>NW_018128103.1:550934-553848 GCF_001952655.1 Monopterus albus | reverse complement strand
TATATATATATAACAAGCTTGCTCCCTGCTCGATCTCGATTGCCATAGAATTGCAGCTGTTCAAATTTCAATTTATTCTCTAGTTCATATTTGATTTACCACTCAATTGAAAGTTAATTCTTGTTCTTTCCTGGTATTCTAATCATTGTTTTCTTTGTGCACATAAACTGAGAAAATGTTAAATTTTGACTTGCTTTTATACATTTCCTTTTTATACCATACCTTCAGCAACCTTTGTTGCTTTACACCATGGTAATAGGTTTTCTTTTGAGATGTTATAAACTAATTAATACATCGTGACAGTATTTTTTTCTGTTTCAAGAGGAATAATATTAGTAGCTGCTTCACAAATCTGTTTCATACAAAATAAGATCTGTGACATTGTTTTATTATGTTTCATTATTGAATAAATCTATTCTGAGTAAACTGGTGTCTTGTCTTTTATGTTAACCTAGTAACAGTATAGTGCAAAATAATACTCAAAGCTTCTGACATGATTGTGCAAAAAAAAAGTTTTTACTGTCATAAATATCTTGAGAGGTGAAACGTATTCTACCTAAAACTACATCCAGATGATTTTTTTCTACGTTTTTTCAGCACACTACGACCTGGATGACTGAGAATGTACAGTCAGTAAAAACTTGTATTTTTAGCACCAGTTATGATACGCTACCTTCATAATGACTACCATTAATGTTATACGCTATCTCCTCGTTAGTATAGTGGTGAGTATCCCCGCCTGTCACGCGGGAGACCGGGGTTCGATTCCCCGACGGGGAGAAAAAAATATTTTTTTGTCTAACTCTGGTTTAAAATTAACTATTTAAAACCAAAAGTATATAATATTCAGGTAGCTTTTAGTTTAACTGTAGTAAAATTCTAAAAAAACAAACAAAATAATCTTCATACAAATTTTCACAAAGCAGGTTTATTTTTTAATCTTTGAAAATCTACATTGTTTACTCAGGAAAAACACCGGGTTTTAGAGTGTGTATTATGATCAACAAGAAATGGTGCAGCGCAGGCAGCACCTATTGTCTTATAGAATTATGCACACTGGACCTTGAGTACCTGCTGTCCCTTTTGTTTGCCACGAGAGCTCACCTCTGCCATCATTGTGACTATTAATACACACATGGACAAAATTGTTGGTACCCTTCCGTTAAAGAAAGCTCAGACTCCATTAAAGAGCAGCTGGACTGGGACTCTTAGCAATGTTGGAACCACAAGTAAACCTGCACTCTGAGAGCAAAGTGCTCTGTTAGGATGATAAGGCTCTACGAGGTCTTTAAGATACGATGGAGCCTTGTCATTAAGGGCTTTGTATGTTAGGAGAAGGATTTTAAATTCTATTCTGGATTTTACAGGGAGCCAGTGGAGAGAAGCTAATATGGGAGAGATATGATCTCTCTTGCTAGTTCCTGTCAGTACTCTGGCTGCAGCATTTTGGATTAACTGGAGGCTTTTTAGGGAATTATTGGGACATCCTGATAGTAAAGAGTTACAGTAGTCCAGCCTGTCATCTTCACTCGCATGGACCAGTTTTTCAGCATCACTTTGAGACAGGATGCTCCTAATTTTTGCAATATTGCGCAGGTGAAAGAAGGCAGTTCTAGAGACTTGATTTATGTGTGATTTAAAGGACATATTCTGATCAAAGATGACTCCAAGGTTCCTCACAGTAGTACGGGAGGCAAGAGCTATGTCATCTAAAGTAACTATATGATTAGACAGCAGATTTCTAAGGTTTTCAGGCCCAAGCACAATAACTTCAATTTTGTCAGAGTTTAGAAGTAAGAAGTTACAGGTCATCCAGGCCTTTAATAGCAAGTGTACACTTTTTATGTAGCAGGAACCGTCCAAATATTGCTGTGCGCCACGACAGTCACTTTCACTACCGGGATAAGCAGCTGTCTGTAATATTCCACCGTGGACCACAACCAGTGGCGAAATATGTTGATTACTCACACCAGGAGTAATTAATGGCATCTGATGTGATGCATTACCTTTAAGTTTTGACTCCCAGCTCCCTTCATGCAAAGGAGCCAGAGAGGGAGGGGAGGGTGAGAAAGTCTCTAAGCATCCTTGAGCTTGCTGTAGGCTGTTATCTATGTCTGTATGTGTGTGTGCCTGAGAGAACAGCCCTCTATCTGTGTGTGTGTGTGTGTCACTGGAAAGAGTAGCAGGGTTTGCACCTCACTAGCACTGGCTGCAGCTTTCTGAACTTTTTCAAATTCAGCCAAAAAGCAAAGACAATCTTTAAGAAATGTTTCAGTGTTTAAGTTTAGCCTCTGTTTTGTGTTTTTGTAATAAAGACGCTCGAATATGACATAAACGTGCCTTGGCAGCAGACAGCGCTGCCTGTTTCACATACAGTCTTAGAGCTCCCTCTTCTGGGTGCGCTTCGACATAGGTATCAAACATGCCTTTCATTGCACTAGCTCTGGCTCTGGATGTCTGCTGTTAGCTTTTATCACAGCATCCCACTGCCTACTCTCCCGTCTGCTGTCGGCCTGATCCTCATCCTCCACTACGGGGGTCCTGCACACGGACCAGCGAACACCTGTGCCAGTTCCTGCCTCCCTGGAGCACTTCCCATGCCTGCGGCGCTCTCCTGCCAAGAGCCAGCACACTCAGCTGTTCAGGTCCTCATTTTAACTACTGGGACTAGCTCTTACCTTTTAGCCTACCGATTATTCTCTCTCATACTCTCATCCTCTGCTCTTATTCAGCGGGCTGCACCTCTCCTTCAACCCCAGGTGACATTGCTAGCAGTCCAGTCAACCCAGTGTGTTCCCAGCTGCCCCGAGATCGACTGAAAAGACCAGCTCTGTCCACTTGTCATTTCCATAACTCATTAAAAGACATTTATCTTGTCAAGCCTGAATCTGAGTCCAAACTAGTACAAATATAC
>NW_018128103.1:545884-546834 GCF_001952655.1 Monopterus albus | reverse complement strand
TATTCTTATATATTTTTATTGTATTGCTGAATTTGCTGCTTAAAGTGCCTTAGATTTTGTGTTACTTATTTATCTACTTTATATTTCATTTGTATTTTGTGGCATTCATGTAGACGGCAAAGTAAGAATTTCATTGTACAGGGAAACATGTTTCCTAACTGTGCATATGACAAATAAACACTTTGACCTTTGACTGTTTTTATTAAGTGGTTACAGAAATTAGTACCATACGAAGAACTCTAGTTTGGTTAACTACAGGTACTTCAGAGAAGTTCAAGCTACTAAGAAAAAATGTTCCACCAAAAAAATCTGACAATGAACGTGTTACAAAATACAAAGAAGTCACATGCCAGCAAAAATGCCACTCAGATAAATTTATTTCCTGAGGCCTAAACCTGCCTAAATAAAATAATCTCACCTGAGCTTTTCACAAGGAAAAAAACTGCAGGGAGTTTTTTGTTTTATCTTTTTTGTAAACAAGTCTGGAGTTTGTATTATTTAACTAAAACAGTTAAGAGAAAAATATGTAACTTTTAGACCATTTGATAGACTTGAGCACTGGTCTAATAAAACAGCCTGTTGTCTATTTCTTAGCTTTGTAACGTATGACTTGTACCATTTTAACAAAAACTTCTTGAACTCCCAGCTCCTAGTCTTGAACTTGCACTTTTTGGGCGTATGAACAGCTTGAACACTGGTCTCAATAATGGGCCTATCTTTTTATTTGTCAGAGCAGGTTCTCTTGTTTGCATGACATATAAGCTGTCTCTCAAACAGGGCCTTGCCACACACCAAAAAGCTGCTGCCATGCAACATGGTAAAACAGATCAGTCCTTTATGAGCCAAAAGGAGAAGAAAAACTACTATTAGAAAAAAATCAGACTGCATGCTACCAGACACGTAATTATTCATCCAGCTGAATGCTGTTGAATTAAACCCATATACAGTTA
>NW_018128103.1:538218-545044 GCF_001952655.1 Monopterus albus | reverse complement strand
TTTTTTCTACTGTCGCAGGCTTCAGTCGGCTCCTCTTCTGGCTGACCAGCTCCCCAGCTTTGGAAAATACCCTTTCACAGGGAACAGATGATGCTGGGATGCACAGATACTTGCATGCAAGTTTCCACAGCGTAGGATATAAAGTCTTTCGTGCCACCCAGTACTTCAGGGGATCCTCTGCTCTTGTCAGAATTTGTTCTTTCAAATATCTATGACACAGACAGTAAGACAATGAATGAATAAATGAATGAATAAAACAACTGATGTTTCAACAGTAATCAACATGCATACAGTACCTCTGGATCTCCACTGCAGCGCTGGCAGATGCACTGCTGGTGCGGTGCTGAGACTCTACATAGTTGTCCAGGAAAGCCCACAAGTTGTAATTGTCTTCACCAGCACTGGCAGATGTTGTTGCAGTCTCCAGTGGCACATCTTCTGCCGACCCATCAATAAGACTGGCACACTCTCGTGTCAGCCTTTCTACAGCAGCCTGAGCATTGCTTTGATTAGTAAAGCCAGCCTGTTTAAATCGTAGATCCAAGATGGTGGCCACAGACAGGGAGGTAACCCTTTCCAAGCCACTGAATTTTTCATTGCAATTATTTTTCAAATGGTTGGCAAGCGTGGCACCAATACAAGGAGCCATTTGGGCACATTCGGCAGAAATTACATGTCTCAGCATTTTGGCTATAGGAATTGCCTTTGACCCTGACACTCTCCTTTCCTGAGAAAGCTCAAGAGTTGCCTGATAGAATGGCCTTAAAACTGTCAGGCACTGGTTGATTGCTGCATAGTCATCAGCAATGAAAGGCACAATGTCAGTACTAAGTGATGCCAGGGCTGCCCCTAAAGGTTCTCTCTGCTCATAAAGCCTATGGAGCATGGCATAGGTGCTGTTCCATCTGGTTTCGACCTCTTGAACAAGCTTTTTTGGGGGCATACTCATATTAGCTTGAATAGAGCACAACTTTTCCTTTGCTTTTGAACTGGACTTGAAGTGTGCCACTATTTTGCGGGCCCTACTGCGCATGTTTTCCAGCTCAGAAGTCTGACAGAGTGATTTTTTGACAATGAGATTCAGCATGTGGGCGACGCAATAACTATGTCTAACATTTAACTGAGTAACACTTGCCACAATATTGTGAGCTCCATCAGTAACCATCCCACAGACCTTTTCAGTGATTCCCCACTCTGTCATCAAATTTGCAATTGCATCTGAAATATTAGCTGCTGTGTGGGTCAAAGGAAAATACTGCACACCTAAAAGCACAGTAGCCAGATCTAGGCTGTCTGACACATAATGGCAAGTGACACCAAGGTACGCATCCATGTTGACTGATGTCCACATGTCAGCAGTCAAACTAACAGCTGAAGTCTGCTTAATTTCTGCCAAGGCCTTCTCTTTGGTTACAGTGTACCTTGCTGCCACCATTGCCTTTACAGTTTTGCAGCTTGGAATGGAGTATGATGGGTCCAGGATTTTGATGAAATTTTGGAACCCTTCATCCTCAACGATAGAAAAAGGCTGACCATCTTTAACTATCAAGTCCACCAAGGGCTCATCCAGCTTCTGTTTTCTGGACACTGTGTGGAAGACAGGTTGCTATATGAATATGATACACAACATCTACAATAAATAGACACACATACATACATATTTACAGTATATATACGTTTATATTTAGCTTACTGTCAGGATTTCCAGTGTTGACAGGGTCACTGGTTTGCTGGGTATGATTGTCATCATGCCTGGCACGCAAGTGTCACAGCATAGATGATGTGTTGTTGCTGTAAGACAACTCCTGTGTGCAGAGCAAACACCGCACCTACAAGCAATTGTAATTTCGAGACCCATTTAAAAATTAAAAATACAATTCAATTACGGAAACATAAAATGTATGCCTTAAACTGCATTATACCTTATTGGGTAGTATGAGATCAAAATGATCCCAAACTGTAGAACGTCGCTTATTGGTGGTACTCGCCATGAACCTTGCCAAAATACTCTCACTCTCACTCTCCAAATCTCTATCTCCTCACAACCCCATTTTGAAGCATAATGATGCATCTTATATAGCTGGTATGGCACCAAACCACACAAATCTGTAAAACCTGTCAAGCTGTCATTGGCTCAGAATGCATTGAAACGCCATGAGCGTTGACACACACTGAAAGACTATGAGCCAATGAAAAGCTTCGAAACATTTTGAAGGAATGAAGCGCGAAGTCTAACCAAAAATAAAAGCATGAAACAGGAAGCAGGACACAAACCACAACATTAGGATCTTTTCATTTTTACCAGAAGTTTGTATAATCAGAATGTGCACTGATTAAAACTCAAATCCTCAAATTAAAACTCATTGTCTGTAAATATGTTGTTATTTTCGTGCTGAGGTTGGTTCCTTACGTTAACGTGTGCTTTGTGAATTAGCGTTCATGTTCATTTGGAGTTCATTTCCAGATAGAATAGTGTTAGCCATGCTAACATTAACGGATAGAGAAGCTCACCTTTGGCCTGTTAACTGTGGTTATCCTCTGGGTATGAATTTACAGTGCCTCCCAAGAATGATAATGATTGATATGCTTCATCTGAATCACACGAATTAGTTGTGTTTTTATATAATGTCAATGCTACGTGGGCTGCATTTAGGCTAACGCAGCTTGAAACATGTCATTTAGGTCGATTTTAGGTTGTTAACTATTAAGATCAGAAAAAGACAGTACAATTTTAATAAAGGTTTTGTGCCCATCAAGTTTGATTAGCTGTGTTGTCAGACATTTATTTATGGAGCTCCTATATCCTAACTCATCTTATGCCCAACATTATACTGTTGTAAACACCTGTTTATATATTCTTTCAGTAAGTAAAGCTGAGATAAGTAGGTGACGAACTGTGAGATTTCTTTCTTTACTAACACCAGTGTTGCCAAAATCCAAACAACTACAAGACTTTTTCTGTCGCAGGACCATCTGCTACAGTGTCCTCACTGTCCAAAGCAACTCAGTAGGAGGGTTCACAAATAGATGGTAAATGATGTAGTTCATAGTTCCAGTGATCCTTTTAAACCTTTCTGTCATATTCACGGGGACTATTTCTGTTACACCTAAACTATTAACTGAATACTTTTTGTCATTCTTTCTTCCTTACAACCTTAGCTCTGTTGTCTGTCGAGAGACCCACGCCTGTTCCTCAGGAGCTGATGTTTCTTATGCCAGAACCAGCAAGGGCCCTGTCCACAGAGTCAGCCATCACAGTATTAGGTGCTTATTAGTTCAACTGTATGTGCATCTCAAAAATATCTACTGTATGTAGTGGCCATTACAACTGTTTTCAATCCCATGTGTTCTTCTTCAATTGTCATAAATCAGACACAACCTTTTGTTAACTTCCTAAAGTGTTAACTCCTAAAAATAACTATGTGACAGATGGTGAGTTTTCAAAAAAAAAAAACACTCCACCATACTGCACTGAGTTTCAAGGACTTCATTGTAGAGATTATGTGTCATCTTGTATTCTTTTTGTTTTGTTGTGAATAATAATTAGATGTTTAATATTCTCTGTATTGCCAGAGCCACTTATTTATTTTTCTCCTGAGAGCCCTGCAGTGTCCAGTCAGCCTTAACTGCAACCACCAGCTGCAGCAACAGCTCAAAGTAAATGTTCAAATGTTGGTTTTGAACATGTTAAAGAAATACAGTGAAGTCAAAAACAGAATTGTAATGATTTACAATTTCTTTTTTTCTGACTAGTCCAGCCATCATGAACTGACTCCCTCCACAACTTCTTGGCTAAGACCATGGTGTCAGCCAGTGGCCATCTGTACAGCAGCAGAGGATCTGGATGAAGACAGAGTCATCACTACACCTCCTCAACACAGCTTATAAGATAGAACAACACATGTTAACATGATGTGAAAAGCAGCATTATCAGGCTATTTGAGGCAGTCAGCTGACACTAAACTGCTCCTGAGGATCCTGAGGTGCCCTCTGCCCACCTAAATTATATAAATCAAGAATCAACTCCAGAGGAGTTATTCATAAGAACCTAATTAAAATTAAGACTACTCCTCTTATAGTAGAAAGTAATAGGACAATCAAATGTGGACTATTAAATATCAGATCTCTCTCATCTAAATCTCTGTTAGTGAATGATTTGATAAGTGAACATCACATTGACTTATTGTGTCTTACTGAAACATGGTTACAGCAGGAAGAATATGTCAGCCTAAATGAATCCACTCCACCTAGTCACAGTAACTGTCACATCCCTCAAAACACAGGCCGAGATGGTGGTGTGGCAGCAATCTTTGACTCAAGCCTATTAACCAACCCTAGACCTAAACATAGTTATAACTCATTTGAAAGTCTCACCCTGAGTCTCTCACACCCAAACTGGAAAACTCAAAAGCCTGTTCTATTTGCTATTGTATACCATCCACCTGCTCCTTATTCAGAGTTTTTAAGTGAATTCTCAGACTTTCTGTCTGATTTAGTACTTAGTACAGATAAAATAATCATAGTAGGCGACTTTAATATTCATGTAGATGCCGACAATGACAGCCTCAACAATGCATTCTGTTCATTATTAGACTCAGTTGGCTTCTCTCAAACTAAATAAACCCACTCACTGTTTTAATCACACTCTTGATCTGGTTCTGACATATGGCATCAAAACTGAACACTTAATAGTTTTTCCCCATAACCCTCTTCTGTCTGACCATTTTCTAATAACTTTTGAATTTAAATTAATAGATTATACTCTATGTGGGAAACAATTCCACTACAGCAGATGTCCATCTGGCAATGCTGTTACCAAGTTTAAGGAAATAATTCCATCTTTATCTACTTCAGTGCCGTTTGCCAACACAGTGGAAGGAGGCCACCTTAACTTTACTCCAACACAAATCGATAATCTTGTTGATAGTACTGCAGCCTTCCTGCGTAATACACTTGATACCATTGCCCCTCTGAAAAAGAAGGTAGTGAAACAGAGGAGGCTAGCCCCATGGTACAGCTCGCAGCTCTGCTCCCTAAAGCAGGCATCACAAAAAATGGAAAGGAGGTGGCGCTCCACTAAGTCAGAAGAGTTTTCTATAGCCTGGAAAGATAGTTTAATAACATATAAGAAAGCCCTTCATAGTGCCAGAACCACATTTTATTCATCACTGATTGAGGAAAATAAGAACAACCCCAGGTTTCTTTTCAGCACTGTAGCCAGGCTGACAAAGAGCCACAGTGCTGTTGAGCTTAACATTCCCTTAGATCTCAGCAGCAATGACTTCATGAGCTTCTTTACAAATAAAATCACAACTATTAGAGAAAAAAATTGCTCGGACCACTCCCACAGCTCTTGCAGATGTGCCATCTACTACAATGGCTTTAGAAACATCTGTAAGACCTCATTTATACTTGGACTACTTCTCCCCTATAGATCTATCTGAGTTGACCTCAACAATTGCTTCATCTAAATCATCAACATGTCTCCTGGACCCCATCCCGACCAGGCTGCTCAAAGACGTCTTTCCCCTAATCAACACATCCATACTAGATCTGATTAACCTCTCTCTATTAACAGGTTATGTTCCACAGGCTTTTAAACTTGCAGTAATTAAACCTCTACTCAAAAAGCCTACTCTTGACCCAGGTGTCCTAGCTAATTATAGACCAATATCCAATCTCCCATTTATTTCCAAAATCCTTGAAAAAGCTGTAGCAAAGCAGTTATGTGACCACTTGCACAAGAATGATTTGTTTGAGGATTTTCAGTCAGGATTTAGAGTCCATCATAGTACAGAAACCGCATTGGTGAAAGTCACCAATGATCTTCTCCTAGCCTCGGACAAAGGACTTGTCTCCATACTTGTCCTCTTAGATCTCAGTGCTGCTTTTGACACCATTGATCACAGCATCTTACTGCAGAGACTTGAACATGTTATTGGGATTAAAGGAACTGCGCTAAGTTGGTTCAAATCTTATTTATCAGAAAGATTTCAATTTGTTCATGTTTCACAACCACAATATCCCAGTTAACTTTAAACCAGGGAACACCCTGTGGCAGAGACTGGTCCACCTGAAGGACAAAACACCCAGACATAAACAGAGTGATGTGGTGTATGCAATTAAGTGTAGTCAGGAGTGTAACGACTTGTACATTGGTGAAACTAAGCAGCTGCTTCACAAACACATGGCCCAACACAGGAGGGCCAACTCCAGTGGACCAGAGTCAGCAGTCCACCTCCACCTGAAGGACAAAGGACATTCTTTTGAGGACAGTGAAGTCCAGATCCTCTCCAAAGAACATCGCTGGTTTGAGAGAGGAGTTAAGGAAGCTATTTTTGTAAAAAATAGAACACCCCTCACCAAATAGGGGTGGTGGACTAAGACACAACTTGGTCTTCTAAGGACTGAAACACCACCGAGGGGGATAAATATCTCCGGCTCAACACCAGTCAGTCAGAACTGATGAAGCCTCTTGGATGAGAGGTGAAACGTCTTCGATCTAGAAATCTAAGTCCAGTTGATTTTTCTGAGGTTATTTCATTTTACTATGACCTGGATGACTGAGAATCTGCACAGAAAAGTAAGGTCTAGACCTTACTTTGTAAAGTGTCCTTAGATGACTTTTGTTGTGATTTGGTGCTATACAAATAAAATTTGATTTGATTTTGATTTGACTATTTAACTAAATATTCCAGTCTGAGACCAGAACAGTGCCTCTGTCATTTTGGAATGGTCTTGTGTTCAATGTTAGTGGATCTCCTGGTTTACAAAATGCTGTCCCATCTAATATATTAATGGGGAATATGAATATTTCAACTAATTA
>NW_018128103.1:531652-538140 GCF_001952655.1 Monopterus albus | reverse complement strand
TGAAGCAATTTTACAAACTGTAAAAACAATACATTAAAAATAGATTAATGATTGATTTTACAAAACTGAACAGAGTATATCAGGGAGTATAAAAGATTTGGAAGTGTGTTTCAAAACATTAACCTTTGCTTAACATAGAAAAAGACATATAGCAACTGGAACTGTGTGTTTTCACATCATATCCTGCCTTGGCAAAATTTGGCCACATAATATTCCAGATCTGAGTTATATAAATCCACCTCTTTAGCATAATTTGCTCGGTTTCCTGTGTCACAAAAACATATGTCAGAACTACCCTATGTGAAAAAAAAAACACAAATAAGAAATACTGAATATTTGTCTCCAAAGAGGTATAGGTGCCCTTAAACCATACAGAGTATACAGTACAGTATATAAAGTCATATGTTAGTCTGCGAAGAGAAGTTTATTTATAGACCTCTGATTGTGACCTCAGTCTGACCCAGTAATAATGGTTTTGGTGATTTTCAGGCAGAAAAGCATCAAGTTTAAAAACTCTATACATTTTTAGACATCACAGACATTTTAAGACCTGACTCTGCTGTATTTAATACACATTTAACTAGTGAATTTGAAAGTCATTGAAATGCTGTTAAAACAGGATTATACACAAAAGCTACTTTTTAAATTTTATTTAGTCCAGTTTTACAATGTTGACGTCTTTAAAGCTGCACTACAATCATCCTCCCTCAGAAACATTCACATAGTCTCTGATATGATCAGCAACCAGGACAGGAATGTTCCAACGCAACGAAGAACAGAACAAGAACTGATTATTCACAGATCAGCTTCACACTGATTTGTTAAGTGCATACAGTGATCACAGTAACGTAGCCTACAGTACAATATGTTTGGGTGCAGGGGAACTGACTGACAACCTGACAGGTGTCTTCATCTCCACAGAGTCACAGTGTTAGAAAAGCAGACAGTACCAATTTTATCCTGAGCTGTAGGCTACTGGTATTTAAATGTGAGGAGAGCGCTGCCTTTACACTGATGACTGAGTGATCACAAATGATCACTTTAGTAAAGGTCTTGAGCTCCACATTACTGGGCTCTATCCAGCCAGTGACTCAGAGTTAAAGCGATCTCTGTTTCTGGAACTGAAAACCCAGAGCTCCCCTCAACTCATGGTGAACAAACTGAGTTTTCACTAAACCTGCTTTCTGAAGTGTTCACTGAACTCCCAGTACATTTGTCTTCAGTGCAGATGGCCATCAAACCTCCAGCTACAGGTTTTACTGTCTTGGGTCTGTACTGTGAGGTGTAGGAACAATATTTTTTGTGACCTGGATTGTGGTGTCATGTCAGTCTGTTTGTACAGCCATCCATTAGCTAAAGCTGCTTATGTTTGAGAGTCAGGAACCGAGCCCAGGTGACACTGGGTGAGATGAGGGTAACTGTAGTATTTGTATGGGCCACATTCACTTCTGCCTAGAGTGATTTTTACACATTTTGATCTTTTTGCAAAACAGTTTAAACACTGAAGTTATATACAAAACAATACTCTACCCACCTACTAACTTTAGGGCTTAAATATTACTTTCAAGGACAGAACAGCATAAAAAGGTTACTGAAATGGGGCAGCAGAGTGCCACTGCAGAAGGCTCCAGGAAAAAAATGTCTTCTGGCACTGTGGCTGAGTCCTTCAGATTTAGATTGCATGAGGATTTCATCTTCTGTGTCTCAATATACAGTATGTTGGGAAGTAGTGAAGAAGACCACCCATTGTGAGGATTAAAAAAGTACTGTAGGACCTCCAGGATCACTTTAAAAAATCCAGATCCCAAACAGTCCAGTGTTATCATTTTCAGTGTCGTGTTTGTTCGGTGTGGGGTCCTTGACACAGCTTTGATTTGGCCAGGTGATCTCTTTCCAGGACCAAGAATCCCTCACAGATTGATAAAGACTGACCAGACTGGCTGCTGATGCAGTGGAGAGGAGGACAGGACATCAATGCAATTGACTGGATTTTCTCAGAATACTGTGCAGCTCTGGAGACATGTGAAAAGGTTTTTCTGAACTACCGTCATTTCTCTCCAAGTCATCACCTGGATGGACCAATAAGTGGATGGATAGGTCAAGGGGAAAGCATGGAAGAGCAGGTATGGATCATGATAAAGGGATGGATTGATGAATGATAAATAAGTGGATGAATGGGTAGAATGGAAATCGAGAGAGTCAAGATGGGGAACAAACATTAAATCAAGATTTATGGATGGGAAATAGTACAGCAGGATAGCAGGGTGGTTTTAAATAAAATGGAGACCAAAAACAAACAAAAAAGAGGTTAGTGTTGTGAAATAGCCACAAAAGAGAGACCAGTTGATCATAGACTATAGAATTTACTAAAATCTGAGCAAACTCTAGAATTTTTTCTCGAATTTGAGACTCGATGAAACTGAACCTTGACCTTATTATATCCAACCAAAGTATAAGAAGAAAATGTACTGTATATCAGTAAGATTTCTAACATAAATTTGAAGGGACATGTTATTGGGTGGATGAATTTATCCAAAGCTAACCTTGAAATCATAAATATTTTAACCCAGTTGAGTTATTTGCATTAGGCTACTCAGAAATGCCAGTGGGCGCACCAAGGGTAATACACATGTTCTGTGCTCATTTTAATAAAAAACAATTACACAGTTTGAAAGCTTTAATGTTTGCCCCATACCCACAGGTTTTCATAACTAGGCAAATGAATCTTATCTATATGCGGGTGAACAGAGGAGAGTGTATGTGTTCCAGGGAAATACTAATCATGTTGATGAGACACATTGAGTACTAATAACATTCCTGTTTTCACTGTAATTATGGGTGTGCAGGCAGCCATCACTGGCTTACTGTTGATAGTGAAAAATCATTTATACAAGACAAAGATACCACTATTACTGGACAGAATAAGTACCACCAATTCTACTTCAGTTTTTACTTTGCATCAAAAGTCTAGCTTCTGTAGATAATAAGGTTTACGTGAATTCCAATAAATATGAGCTTAATATAACATCTAATAATAATAATAAATTATTTGCATGTCAAACACAAACAGATGGCAGTCAGACAGAAATTGCATGCTATTTTTTGTCTAAGGCAAGGAAAAAAAAGACATTTCATTCAACTATATTGTGTGTGCACACAACCTGGTAATTACATCTTAACCCTGTAGTGCAGCTCAAAGTATACATTTTCGTTAATGTCTATTTTTGCCAAATGTGTAGCACAGAATTACCAATGAAAAAAAATGCATCTGCTCTCAGATACAACCTTACAGTAACCAGCCTTATAAATAAATTAAATAAAATGATTAAGACTAAAATACACTAATAGACAAAACACTGACATCATACTGTACAGGCCTGCATTTCCACCATGCCTGTTAGAACTATGCTGAGCAATGCTGTGAATGACTGTCCTGGAGTTAAGCCTAATCACAGAACTTTTTTCCATTATGGCCACTGGAGATAATCTGAGTTCAGTATGCTTGTACTATTTCAGTTATGTACATACATAACAACAGTATTGTACTAAAAGCAGTAATGATAGTGTCGTACTTACAGAAACAGAGAGAGAGTGTGTCAACGCACATGACATAGACGCTGAAGAAACCATGAGCAATCAGGTAAGCACCTATCACCACGGTCTGATGTGGAAAAACACAGAGGTTAGCAAAACTACAGTGGGACTTCAGCTGATTTATGGCTCTGTGTAAATCTACTCAGAGCCTACAATGTAGATTATGTAAATAGCCTACGGCATTGTGAACGTTTATACTTGTGCACTGGTGTCTGTGTCACCCTGCAGTCACACCGCAAAAACGCTAGTTAGCGGTAGAATTTCTATGCCACTGTGTCTCTGCCACTACCTAACAATGGCGACTGAAACTCATGTTGGAGTTAAAACTACTAGATGTTGAACAGCAGCTACTTTCACTGAAATTACTGCAACACAGATAAGAGAGATGACGTCAGAGGAGATGGTCTGTATGACCCAACTTGTCCCTCAAATCCAAGACACTAGATTCCAGGTTGATTGTTACTCTGGGACTAATACATCACATGCAATGCACCTAGTATTCTACAAAACCCCGGCCTCAAGTGATACTCAAATTGTCATTGTTTCCATTTGCGCTAAATGAGGTTAGGTGAAGGTTTAGGTTAAGGTTAGAGCAGGGTAAGGATTAAGTTAAGGCAAGTAGTGGTTATGGTTAAGTCTCCAAGAAATTAGTGTGTGTGTGTGTGTGTGTCTGACCAGCAGGGGAACCCAGTAGCAGTTGAGATCAGGCACTTTCTCCTGCATAACAGGGATCTTTTTAGTGAAGAAGAAGAATGCAATCACACCTGAAACACATGTACACAATGACACTGTGCAACTGTCTACATGTGTTTATGGATTGCTATACTGTTAAATTTTTTTCTGAAACATAATTATTTTCAAAAATAAGTAAAATCGCTCAATTCAAAAATGCAACATAGAACATAAACATGACAGTGCCTAAAGTAAGACTTCAGCGCATGGATGTACATATTATGAGACCTGGGTACCGGATTACAAGACGGCATTTTTCACACTAGCTGCAGTTATATGGACAATATAATGAAATAATTTTGATCAAAGATTCCAGTGTAACTGTTTACATGGATGGTCATGTGATAAGATGTGGGTGTACATGCTCAAAGCATTTAATCAGAATCTAACTTTATTGACATGTGCAGAGCGACTGCACCTATGTTATATTGTCAGTGCTAGTTAGTCGGCAGGTATAAGCCAACCTGTTAGTGTCATTAGTTGTACACAAGTATAATGACAATAAACTATCTATCAACCTGTTAGCTAGCCCGAGAAAGCCTTGGGCCTGATTTTATTACTGTTGTTTAACTAACATTACACCATCAGAAACTTTTACTCTCTTAGTTGTTCTAAAATATAATATTGTGCTGGCTTTTTGTTTTAATTACCATTTACCATTTAATTAGGTAACATTATCTAGCAACACAGATTTACTGTGAGTTGACACTGTGAATCAGTCACACACCCTAAATTTTAATGCAACAACTTTGACCAGTCCATTTGTTTTTACTTGTTGTCTTGTAAGACGTACACTTTACTGATGATTGGCTGCCCTGACAAAAATGTATATGAATATCAGCTGAATTATATGCAAATATTCTTTCTCCTCACTTGGGAAAAATGTGGCAGAGTGTTGTTCCGTCGTGCTCTGGCAGTACAATAACTATGGCCACAGACTAGTTTATTTTGCTGACAGGATGTTTCTGTACCTCCTGGGATGTCACTTAATGTGACCCCCATGTGGGGCAAACATGCACACAAAGGCTATATTTACTCCAACAAGAGAGAAATGATCAGATCAAATATTTACATGGCAAATATTTTCCTTTTTGTATGGATTATCAAAGGTTTACACCACCCCTCTCATTCCAAAAATGTATTCCCATCTGGCCAGATCAGGCCAGTCTGTTCCAGCTAAGGTGGGTACATGCAGCATTTTTATTTTGACTGAGCCATTATTCTGATTATTAGTTGAATATTAGGGTTCCATGTAACAGCTACCGAAAGT
Source organism: Monopterus albus (assembly GCF_001952655.1). Taxonomy (NCBI): domain Eukaryota; kingdom Metazoa; phylum Chordata; class Actinopteri; order Synbranchiformes; family Synbranchidae; genus Monopterus; species Monopterus albus. The sequence continues at coordinate 532,544 of NW_018128103.1, read as the reverse complement.
TGCTTGCCTGGCTCATAGCCCAAAACATTTTTTTCTTCTGTGTCCAGCTCTCATAATACAGTACATCCATGCTTCGGCCTTGCATTACTACTCACCAACTCCTCCTGCTATCAGCACTTTGCCCAGAAACAACAGAAAATCTGTCACTCTGTCCAGAACTGCAACCCTACAGAGACAGTCACAACGTTCAGCCTTGCCGTGTTCAATACAGACTGCCAGGGTACTGCTTATACTCACAGCAAGGGAATAAGGTGGGTTTCCCTGATAAAATTGCTTAATTGTTGATTTATTCTGCAAGATAATAGCCAGGTCATGCAGCCTCTTATGGAATGTTGCCAGATACCGATTCAAAAGGCTCAGCCAGCAACAACTGCCATTCATCGTGAATGAGACTTGGCTTTTCAGACGTGCTCCCCACAAAGCTTGACAGATTCAAAACACACCTACAGTAGCATCACTACAGGGTAATTTTAAGAAAAGCTTAACTTTATGTAAATATCCTCTGATGCATGCAGGCAACAGCCAGGGAAGAGCAATCACAACCGTCTGGAAACCAGATGCCTACTCCACTCCAATACATTAAGAAATATTAAACAAAATGGAGTATATTTGTAGTTTCTTCAGATGATCAGGCAACACACTTCTCCATTTTGCTACTTCTTCTTGACTTGCTTGGCGGCTGGCAAACCAACTTAGAGGTGTGTTACTGCCACTGGAGTGCATCTGTTTTGCTTTTTATTTGCTTTGCAGGTTTAGTACACAACTACTCATGACATGGATATTGTCACGATACCAGTTTGGATCTATCGAGCATCTGGATCTCGCTGAGAACCTGAATTCTAGGTTCTGAACCAACCTATTTATGCTCAAAATGCTCAGAAATTAGTTTGTG
>NW_018128103.1:516316-531591 GCF_001952655.1 Monopterus albus | reverse complement strand
AGAAGTTCTTACCATAGACTGCCACCTGGTGGTCAAGATAGAAAACACAGCTATCATAACAACACAAGTTTTTTGACAGAATGAAAAGTGGAGAGCTAGTATTCATACAACATACTGTTCATATTACGAAAAAAGTAATATTTTAACCAGCTCACCATGATATAAGCATTACGGTTCATGTAGCGTATACATTTCTCCAAACACCAGAAACAACATTTCAGACAGCACATGATGAACCTGGACAGGGCACTGTCAAAACCTGTATGGATAAACATGCACAAGGTCAGTACAGAAATAGTGGCAGCAATTATAGTAGCAGTAAAGGAGTAAGGAAAATTGTGTAAATTGCATATGTGTCTTAGCATGTGTATGTAAACCCTTTAGTTTCTGCTCCAGGTATTCCAGTATGAGCCGGAGAAGTTGAACAACTGAAAGAATTAGAGCTCCCAATGCCAAAGACCCTGTGTGATACCTGGAGAGACGCAGAGAAAGAATGCAGTGTGCCGTTACAGGCAATTATGTATTACCAACTAATTAAAGGCCAGTATTTGTGTCCAATTTGAAAAGTGATGAATCCCAGCCTTCAGAGTGTGACCTGACCTGATAGTCCTACTGAATGATGAAAAGAGTGGACACGGTGGGATATCTTGAGGCTTCTTCTTGGCCCAGTAGTAGCTAGCAAATGTGCCAGCTAGGGTGCACTGCTCCAGGGCCATGCTGAAGTTGAGCAGCCAGATGAACACCAGTAAGTTGGACACCTGTAGCAGGAAGAGGCAGCGGTGGTAGAAGGTCTCCCCACCATAGAAGGCGAACAGACACTGAGATCCCAGACACAGTGCTGATTTGGAGATATTGGTTGTGTTGAAGGTCTGTCAGAGACATGAGGGGGGAGAACAGCAGAGTTATTTATTATGTCTACGCAGGGTCGGGCAATAAAAATCTCATGTATTAATATGTTACTTACAGTGTATAGTGTGTAAACTGAGGTTGTGTGGTTTGTTAATGTGAAGAGTTGCACAAATATATGCATTTGCACAGTGTGCACAAGTAAAAATTTTAAAATATAATGGTTAATACAAAAAATAAAAATGATTCATTAAAAAACAATTGTTTTCGAGTTGTTTGAGAAAAGTACATTTACACTCAGTCCAACATAAATCAGAATTTTAGTCTTCTGTAAGAATTTTCTCTGCATACAGCCTTTACTAAATATCAAATACAAATAGTAGAGCAACTGAAAATGATTCATTTTTAATGAATTAAATTTTTAATTTTTGTTAAGTGTGTATATAAATGAACAAATTCTCTAACTACTCATCACCTTGTTTATTTATATTTCTGGACTGTATCCTGCCACATTAATTGATAATAACAAATATATTAATTATTCATTGTTGATGGTGTGAGTATGCTTCAAAAAAAGTCCTTGTCTCTTTCCTCTAACAACACCTGAAACATTGTACAGCAACATAAAATGTAGATAAATGAAAGTAATGGTTACGAGCATATGTACAGTACAGCTCTAGATAAAGTAATGCTAGCTCACTTTTATAGATGACAGTGTGCTGCAGGCATTCCTAGTTTGTCCCAGCTAGTTTGCTGCTGCTTCTTGTGGTATTGTCAGTAATTCTTTCTTCCAAGGAACCAGTATCACAAGATAACACTACTGACTGAGCCAGACACAGTAATTTGGGTCAAATTAATAAATCATCTTCTGAGAAAAAGATATTTTGGGTATCAGAGGATAAGGTTTTACAGAAGCTAGGCTACAGTGTGTGACTCCACAGATATGGTACATATAGCCAAAATTTTTGTATAATAGTTGTATTAGAACCACAGTTTACCATCAGGACAACTCTGCGTTACTGCATTTTTCAGTTTTGTGGTATTCGGTAGATTGAAGATGTAAATAAATCCAGCTGCAGGCAATTTTTAGCTGCACTTCTGTAATTTTACTACTCATTTAGGAGTGAGTTTAGTAGTGGTTTTAGGTTATTTTTGGGCACTGAACAGTCCAAATGAATTTGTCCATATTTACTAAAGGTCTGCAGAAGATTTAGCTGTTGTGACTTTGTCATGGCTTGGAAAAACAAAATGATAAAAAAATTGAACTGAAGAAAATATACTGTACCTCAGGGCTGCAAGTACTGTTGGCATAGGGGCAGTTCATATCAGGAGATATCACTTTGTAGATGGCTTCACCTGAGGATGCTAGGTACCTGGTTTCACAGTGCTGGTTAAAGACATATGTATCTAACAAGCTAATTAGAAAGCTGGCTTATTCAAATGACTCAGCTCTGAGCTGCACAAAGTTAATGTACAATGTATTCCTCTTCCCGTTGCTGCTTGTTACCATTCTGAAGGATACATGGCAGTAACTGCCCAGTAGAAGATGCAAAAGGTCAACAAGACAAAGGTGATGACTGGAAAAAATAGTGTGGACATGATGTGACTGATGGCTCTGCAACAACAGAAAATCGATAAGACCAGGGAAATATCATTGTTATACAGCGTGCTTTCCAAAATCAAATAATTTGAAAGACATTCACACATAGTTTTTGTGATTTTTTTTTTGCAGACTGCTCTTTTTGCTGTCTACATAGCTCATACTTGCTAGCCTCTCTAAGCAGGGCGATAGCCACACCAACTCTTCTCCTTAGGAAGATCAACATCAACAAGATGGAAGCTTCTGTCATTCCCAGAAACACCACTGACAAACACAAATAACATACATTTTATGTTCTTTATATTTTCAGGTACATAGTTTCATTTGTTTTCTTTAATTGCTTTTTCTCTGCTTCCCCCCAACTTGACAGTTTTGAAATTCAGTTGTGTCCAGTTATTTATGATTGCTCTCAAAATGTTATCTTAGTTTGAATGACTGCAGCAGAGATTTTTGGCAATGGGTTGATATACAAATGAATATAATCTGGTATGTTATTGGACATGAAAATGTGGATGAGCATCATCATTAAATCACAACCAGTGTTCAAAACAAAATCACTTTTTAAACAGTTAGTGGGATATTTTCCTGCAGCAAGGAGCAGCACTAAACTTGTGTCCAAACACCAGGTGTAAGGCGCATATGGACATGGTCAGCCACGTTTTGCAGTCTTGGTGACCACAGATACAGCACACTGCTGTACGCAGCCAATTACTGGGACAAGAGACGGAATACATTGTTAGAGGGAGGAATCCATGGTAAGCAGGTGCAGTCGTGCTGGCTTTAGTTCTGTCCAATCAAACCAGCTGCTCTCAGCCCCTTTACAGAGCAGGTTGGAAACCTGACCAATTGATGTGACTGGTGTCAGGATGTGGCAATATATGAGCGGAGACTTTATTTCCTTGTATGTTCTTCTTCTGCCAGTTATATATTGCATTCCTAGACTGACAGTGACAAAATTATTGATGTAGAAGTACTGTCATTTACTCACAGCTGCATCCAGTGTGTGAAATCCACACACATGAAACTTTATAAACGTTTCACTGTTTTTAAAATAATACAATAAAATATGGTAATCGCTGTGTTTATGGTGAAGGCCTGGGTCCGAGTCAGGGTTGCGTCAGGAAGGGCATCCGGTGTAAAACAGGTGCCAAATACTCACTCAGTGTGACGATTCACTGTGGTGACCTCTCACGGGAAAAGCTGAAAGTGGCATTCAGTGTGTTTGTGGTGAAACTGATTGTGATCCACCAGCGCACACAGCCAGTGGATGTGTCATCCACTTTATCCCCACCTACAGCTGCTTTCAAAGCTGATCAAACCATTATGAAATGCAAAAACAGACACAATGTATATCCTCACTGTTGTAATGATGGTATGTCTGTGTGAAACTTGTTCATTTGAAGAAACTGTAACTTACAGCCACAGAGAGGTCAGACTGACTTCACCTGCTGCGTAACAGGATTAACGGAGATGTTAGTTTTGTTATTTATCTCAGCCCATGAGCTGCTTTCATGGTTAGTATATGTAATTTTTAACATGGATTTGGATTCCCAAACAGCGGCTACAGACAATCTCTGGCTGCATCCTGTAAGGACAGGCGGTGTGTCCTGACGTGCACTGACACTATTTGACCATATTCATATCTACAGCCACATACTGAGGACTAGTTCATTTATCATTTAAATATTTCTAAATTTCATGATACACAATAAATTATTCAGAGTGAATTACAGTCAGCACTGTGATAGAGTGGTGACCTGTCCAGGGTGGACAAAATACATGTAGGTACCCAATCGTGTGCTTCCCAGCTTATGTGCTTGTCAGGAAAATTGCAAATACTTCTGTGATTGTGATAAGACATTAACATTATTCTTATTTAGGGTCAAAACAAGCACAAAAATTACACTGCGCTGCCTAATTAGCATATGCACGGCCTCCACTGTGCCTCTCCTCCCACCTTGGTGTAAGTGCATTCACCCATGGCAGGAAAATACCAAACACCAATGCGCAAAAAAGGAGACATATGCTGGAGGAAAATTACATAATGACTGCAAATGAAATGAAATGATGCAGAAATTGTGTTGACAGGAAAATATAGCCCTTAGTGCGCAATATACAAAAAAGTTGTCTGGACTTGTTGCACTGTTGTTAGATGACAAATGAGACATGATTCAGGAATAAAGCATTTGGATGACCTACTGATTCCCTGTGAAATCTGCCAATACAAACTGACTTACATAATATGATCCATGTCTGTCTGAGCTGTAGATAGACCTGTGGGTCAGTCTGCAGTCCAACTTGTGCAATAGTGACATCAGAGCCTGGTCTGCGTCTGAGCAGGGACAACTCATTGGAACAGTACCACATACCTGCGCACGCTCACACGCACACACACACACACACAGACACACAAAAGGAGGTCTCAGTAACATTTGTGCTACTTCTTCGATCATTTCTTTGATGACTTTATGGAAGCTGCAGTCACCTCCAGTACCTCACAGCAGTAGAAGAGGACCTAAGCTTTCCAGACAAATTACTATATATCATATATCCTGCCTTCAAAATAATGCAGTAGTAAAACTACGTGAGCACACACCGTATGCTAGCAGCATTATGACAGCAAGGATGTTGATCCACAGTAGCAGCCCAGCTGTGAACCTCAGCAGCAGGATGAAGACCAAACTAACAGCCAAGGATATCAGCAGACCTCTGTCACAATGTTTTACAAGGTACAGAGAAAAAAAGAACAAAATTATTCAGCACCTCAAAATCCATTAAAGTTATCATATTTCAATTTGTGAGCAGAAACCTCTTTTAAAGTTGCAAACCAGTGTCATTCAGATACGTTTATTCTGGATGTGATTCAGACACAAAGTGAGAAGTAAGTGATAGCAGCAATTTCGAAACTATTGCTTAGAAACCTTTTGAAAACGTTGTAATGAGAAGTGTTGCTGTTACTGGACTTGTTCAAATATTAGTCCTAGCCACACACTAGCTTGTATTCACAAAACTGTCATTATTTTTGAGCCACATTTAAATGTACTCAATTGCTGTTTTCTGTGTGTGTGTTTGTGTAGTTACACAAGTATCCATGCCCATGACTTGGCATAATCTTCAACTATCCTCATGCCCAGCTCCTTGGTGTCCACTAGTCCCGTTATACTCCTGCAGAGAGGACACAGAAATGTGTGTCAATATGCAACAAAGGATGAAAATGTAACTACGAATTAAAAGATCCAGGACAGAAAGAGGAGACAGACACTGGTCCCATATTAAAGACAATGATATGCAGAGTTGCAAGGGGTTGGGTTGGATGTTAGTGCTTCTGAGTGACAAGTCAAAACAGCAAAAGAAAGACATGTTTAAAATATGTAAAAGAAGTTACAGTACTTAGCAGCATGTTGGAGTTCGGTAACACTGCGTGGCATTTCCAGGACATCTTGAAACCTAGTTCTGTTAGCCACAGTCACCGTCCCGTTCAGAGTGACGAAGTCTGGCAGACATCTCTGGAGAACTGATACAAGCAGACACAGACAAAATCAAATGTGAGGTGATTTGCAAATAATTATATTTAGGGCCCTATTTTGAGGGTCCACAGCATCTAATCCAAATATATTGGCACAAGTGGTGTTTGGGTGTGTCCATGTTCATCTTGGTAATTTGGCAACCAGGAAAAACTGATCAAGTGACCCTGCAAGTAGGAAAAGGGCTGCACTTGATCTCCTCATTAAAGCAGTGGTGTGTTTTGGGCATAACATGCAATTATCCAATTGTGTGTAACCTCACATCCCCTTTAAGAGGCGTGTGATGGTTAAATGGTTAAATACATATAGTATATTGATGTGCACAACACCCAATGAACACAATGTCATCTTTTTATTTTTTTAAGTTTTACACGTCCCAGGGTATTACAGACACAGTGCACAAGCACTGTGCATGCACAGACAGGTGCACATCACAACATGGTCATTAACTAGCAATGATGATTTGACTCTTGATCACAGACCTGGTTTTTGCTGGTCAGTGGCGTGGTCACTTTGTATGCCCTCATATTACCAACATGCCCAAAATTTACCTGGACACACCCCGTCATCCAGACACACCTGCTGGTGTGAAGTTGACAGACGGCTGCCTGGTAAGAAGGCGACGTGATGTTCATGTCATGTTCATGAAAAAGGTAATTGTGGAGGAAGGAAATCAGAAAACAGATGCGCTGCCCACGGCACACGCATTGCATTTGTTGCAAGATAGATCCCTTATAGTGACACTTGCTCTTCCTTTATATGAAAAGCAAATGAATAATAGTTTTGGTTTGCAAAAACATCTACAGTGGTTAAGAGAATGTAGTAGGCTCTGGGAGAGAGGTGTCTAATCCTTACATGGTCTACTAGGTACAATCATGGAGGGACAGTCCTCGTCTTGTAGAACCTGGGATACTGGCTGGAAAAAAGGAGAAATAGGGTAGAAAAATAATAATAAATGACAATATAATATATATATAAATCATATGTTTGTATATTCTGGTACTTTGGTCTTTGTGAAATATATGGCCTGCACAAAGACAAAAACATAAAATGAGGTAAATTGTTTTCTTTTTACTGAACTTTAAAAGGGGGGGGGGGTTGAGATTTACAGCAGAGTCACTACAGTGCACACTCTATTTTGACATCCTGTCTATCAAAACCTTTTACAGAGAATTCCCTTCAACTTTTATAATATTGTGTTAATATCCTCTGTGGTGCACATTAATGTTTTTCAAAAGAGTTTTTCACAGGTTATCAATGCACATAAAGTGAGTAATGTCTGTACAGTGTGTACATGTTTCTCAATGATAAATGTGTGTCATGTACAGGTATCAGTGCCAGTACCTTGTCAGGGTTATTAAAGCCAGGCTTACAGAACTGTCTATAATATTCCCAGTGACTTTTGCTGAGTTTGTGTTGCAGCTGCATCTCAGTGTAGGTGGTAAACCTGTCTGGGCACTGTGACACACACATCTGGAAGAAAAGCAACACATAATGTACATTTGTTCATTTGTTAATTAATTTGGGGAAAATATCTACTGCTGTTGTGGGCATATTGTTCTCTTTATCCATGCCAGTGTAACCTTGCAGGCAGCCAGTGAACATTAAGCTGCTTTCAGTAAGAAGTACTTGTTTACTGACAACTGTAACCTTGTCCAGGTTAATGAGAACTAGAGAATATGTGTGACCTTTTGTCAGTGTAAGTTGTCTTTGTTCTTCTACAGTGTGTGACATGAAGAATAGCTTAGTGCTCTCTGTCACAACTGAATCCTCTTTTGGTTGAACTGACATATCAGACACTGTATAGCCATGATAAACGGATGCTGTGTTGTTGCAGCAGATATGCATCATTCTTTGTTAGTAGGGTACCTGAGTTGTGGGGCACTGTAGGTTGATGAGTATAGCCGGACTGGTACATTTTAAGATGTTGAAATGGAATAGGATGGGTTTCTTCCTGCAAAAGTGTTAAATCACATACATACAGTGCATCATCAGTCTGTGGTGTTCAACAATCAGAGTCACTGTATTTGGAGTTAAATACTGTATTTGAGTTTGCTCTGTTCTGCAGCATCTGCTTCCTTTTCAGCTGGTAATTTCCTACATGCCCCAACACCCTGAGCAGAAAAGGCAGTTTCTTTATATGAAAGCATGCAGGGTAGAAGCACAAACAAACATAGCCGGCCGACTGGCTGTTTTGTAAAACTCTAGACATGTTTGTGGTCCCTGTCGTACTGTTTACTTGAATAGGTGCTGGTGCAACCTCTCATAACTGGTTTTTGTTGCCATCCATTATTCAGATGAACAGAGTTGTATTATAATTTATATTTGAGACCCTAAAGTTGAAAAAAGTGCAAGCTGAATGCAACATTATTCCAGTTTGAGGGAATAATGCAGCCACCAGCCCTTTGAATCTTGGGTATAAATATTTAAGTATAGAAAGTGTATATCTTCACTGAAGTGTTGGAATAAGCAGGTACAACATACTGAATTTGGTATTGTATTTGATTTCTTTTCCTCTTTCCACTGTATTTAAACAAAAGAAAATGTGACCATAGTGGAATATCTACAGGGGAAAAACTGCAGATGCATGTAATATGAAAACTGACCTGCTGTTGCACTAGGCTGTAGCCAAACTGGAATGATCTCAAACACAGACGTGCTACATGCGTCACACGCAATGCCCCTTCTTCATGAGGACAGTTATCAAAAGCCATTCAAAAATAGACAAATAGATCACCAGCAGACAATGCATTATTATAACCTGCAGCTACCAAGACTTTGTTTTTACAAAATGTCTCTTGGCCTTTTAATATCAGTGGGCTCCTCTCATGTCCCCAGTACTGTATATACTGTATATATATATGATATGAATATGTAGTATCCAGGAGTCACCAGTAGGTGGTAAAAGCAAGCAAGAGAAACACCCTGTCAATGTAGCTTCTTTTGTTTTTAGGGCTCTTTGCCTGTATTTCTCAGTTATGGTCTTGGTAAATGGTCTTATACTTGTACAGTGCTTTTCTGTGCATCGAATCATACTCAAAGTGCTTTCACACTATTTGGTCATTCACACATTCACACACCGGTGACATCACTGGGAGCAATGTGGGGTTCAGTTCGACATGTGGACTGGACAAGCCGGGAATCGAACCAATAATCTTCCAGTTAGGACCCGCTCTACTTCCTCAGTAACAGCAACACATCACACACACACACACACACAGTTATAATTCTCGTGGCCTGGCAACAAGACAATTTCATTTATCACTGTGGTTGCACCAGTTTCATGAGGAGAAGTTTCATTTGGACTTGTCACGTGGAGAATCAAATAAGGGACCATACTGAGCATCAAACTAATTCAAGAGATAACTGTTGACAAGAGAAGAGAAGTAGTAATATTACAGTACAACTGCCAGATGGTTGTTCTGCTATAATTCAGATTTTCACTCAGAGGGGGGTTGGAAATATGTACCAGGGACTTGATCTTCTGAAGTCTGCCTTTTCTGTTATTTGGAGGACAGAACCAGAGCATCAGCCTTTGGTATCCCATAATCCATTGGACAATATTGTAGAATTGTAGCCAGGGCATGTTTTATCCACAGAGAGGCAGATAAACTGAAGTTATATGGAGTTATATATGTAACTTCAGATTTCACAAAACGTGCCCCACTTTATAACTAATATGTACATTGTGCTGGTCAATTGACTGATTATTTAATAATCCCACACATTATTTAAGGAGGGGGTGCAGGTTAAGTCTGGCCCTCAGGCCCACTGAAAGACCCAACATAATAACTAAGAAGAGTAATCCTGCTTTTTGTATTCAACATTGTGAATAATATTTAAGGAAACCCATTCCAATGCCTTAAAAGCAGACCAATGTAAATAAATCCTCTGAATTGTGCTCCTTACTATGTAGCCATGGCATTCCATCTACAGCATACAGTATGCATGACTGATGCTAATGTATCTGTTTCAGGAGTCAGGGATTGGGATAAATTGTTGTATGATGATGCTAAAATACACTTTTAGATTATGAGATAAAGTACATTAACAGTACGTATGAAGGAGCAATCACTCGTGTCATTTTTAGACTTGAAGTTATAGCAGTCCCCCAGATGTGGCACAGAATTTTTTTCTAAAACTTCCTGAGGCAAACTTGATGACTACTCAGCTGATTTGATAACATTTTCAATTTCCTGTACTTTGATTATTTCTAGATTTATCTAGAGGCTTAAGCCCCTTATGGGCTGTAACATGCTTATAAACAAAGTGTAAACAAGCATGAAATGATTTCTGTGAAACAATTTGTCAGTGTATATCTGTCCTTCATGATGACATTACATGGTTTTCTTGTTTAAAACAACCTGCTAGCATTAGTTCTGCTACTGCTTGTGCATATTGTCCACCTATAACAGATCAGCCAATACCTGTGGACCATCTGTGATGGGACAAATATCCTCACTGGCCACAGCTGGTCAATATACAAAGTAAACTATTTTCCATTGCTGTAACTAACCTGTTAGTCTGTTGACCCAAATATCACAGTTACTGCGAGTGAGTCTACAGAAAACTGTTGTATGAGTCTGGTTCAGTGGCATTTAATGTTTTATGACCTCCTCCAAGCCATGGGCTCTGCTAATCTACAACCCCAGACCAACATTCTGGTAGGGGGGAAACAGTGAGTCAAATGTAATCACAGTGACTTACGCATTAGAGGTTCCCTCCTGACCACAGAACTGGCCATGGCTGTCTGTTGGATAGAGCACCTTTCTGGGGTCTCCATGTAACCAGGCTAGATAGACAGACCAACAAAGAGACAATTTAATTAATAGAGAAACAGGATGCAGATGGGAGTTGTACAGTGTGGAGACAAGGTTCAGGCCCAGTTGTTACAGTAACAGGAAATATTTGATAACTGAATCCTGAAATTGTACGTTTCAAAGCTAATAAATGTCATCACAAAATACCGTCTTTGTAGCTTTACCCAAAAGACTGTCTGTGCACAACACGACAGAGACATCCAATAACCATGAGAGAAATCTCTATGTAAGTGTGTGTGTGTATTAGTATGACCTCATTCCTGCCTTAGTAGAGAGCAGATGTGGTTAATTGAGCTCTGAACGAGTGGATCAGAGCAGGGGTCCACCGGTGTGTGTGTTACTGGGGTCTACTGATGATGTCATCGTACAAAGAGGGCATGAATCCACTAATCCCACTAGTCTTCCTTCCTACACACACATTCATCTGTGTGTGCTAGAATGTGTGCGAATGTATGAGTGAACAAAGAGCATACAAACAGACGCTCACACAGTCACAGATGCACACTCACAGCCACACACACGGACACAAAGACCAAAATCGTTCCACTCCAGCTCCGTGGCTATCAGACATGGGTGACATCATTCCCGATGACATCACCCTCCCATTCTGATACCCCCTCTCTCTGTACCGTATACTTAGCCCCCTTCGCTCATCTCATCTCTCCCTTCTCTCATCTGTGCTACTCACACATATGGTACAGACACTGTCTACTTTCTCTTCACTCATTCCATCAACCGTTTTACTACATTGTAGATACGCTGCGTGAATATTTCAATAGGTTTATCTGTTGTCCATAAAGTACAAAGATGCTGGACAGGCAGGTCTTAAAGAAGCCAACTTTTCCACACTAAAATCATCTACATTTACATTTCCACATATAGTCAGTCTCTCCAGTCTTCAGTATATTAGCATAGAAAACACAAAGAAAAATGAATTTGAAACTGTTAGTGTGAGGCATAGGAGCCATGGTTGAAAACAAGCAAAATCTATCATTTATACACACACACACACCTTAAAGGTACCAGATATAAAAGCAGTTGTGGTAAATACGCGAAAACAGCAGAAGGTAGTAGGAATGACACCTGCTCCTCATGTATTTATGACTGGGAGCCTTATTTGCTGTTGTAACTTCAGCAATAGTAGAAATAGACTGTAATGGTAGCACCCGAGAAATCTGACTCTACTTTTATCTATTTGTAATCAGCCATCTCAAAATGATTAATATAAAAGTGTGTGGTGCTCTATATATACAGTATGTCATTAGTTCTGTCTGTAATGGTTTAAATCAAACATCTTCGATAATGAAAAAAAATACAAATTCAAGAGAGATACTGAAAAATATGTACATTTTTTGCACATCTCACATAGAAGTACTTGGAAACGCCAGTGGGCTAACACTTGGATGATATCATATTGTAAGTGGACCACATGTTAAAGGGGGTTGACCTCATACTCATCCACGAGTGAAGCTAAGCTCCGCCTACTGTTTGAGACTGGAAGAACAGGAGAGAGCAAGTCGAGCATCAGGAGCTTCTTCCATTGAAGGTGTCTTGATAAAAATGATGATGACAAGCACACACTCTATCATTCCTGTCTGTGTCTAAGGCTTGATGAACAATCCTATACTTTTGACAGGTGGGCACAGAGGCTTTGACTTCTGAAAAGACTGATTTAGGTAAAGCAGCTCAGGGATTCTCCCTTTTAACATGTAGCATTTGCATCCTACCATGCCCATTTACTTGTCTGACAACAGAAAGAGACAAATGTGTCAATGAGAACAATTAGAGTAAACAGTGAGTTAGTCTGCAGTAAAATGCAGTGCAGCCGAGCACAGAGAACCAGAGGAGCCTGTACAGAGGTTTAACCAGCTGGGACTCAGGAGAGCCACCTGTCCTATGTGGACCTGTGGTTGGCTGTGAAGTTCTGCTTAACAAAACAAAACAAAATTTAATTAAATTAAAGAAAAAAAAAAACATTGGTGTAAACTGCACAACCTAAGTATGGAACTTAGATCACGTGATAACAGGTGGCTGATGTGCAACAACTGGGAAAAGGTCAAAGGTCATCCACCAGGAGTCGGTGGAGGGTCAGAGAAAGCTCAAGGAGGATGTTCACATCTCACAACAGAGACAGGGGTTACCATCGGCCCCGTATACAGTACAGTACGCCACCTATTGTTACGTGACTAAAGTTCATGCAATTACACCTGAGCTATTTCCATGACAATGGAACCATTTCTACCTGCTGAAGAAGGCCAATCTCTGAGCTAAATCAGAAATGGTGACATACTTTGTTTCCCACTGATGTCATTATTCTTTTTAACTCTCAAATATCAGTCATCAGCCTCAAAAATCAAGAATGGGTCAGACTCTAATTAATTACAATGATCAAGAATGGTGTCTCATACAGTTGATGACAGCTCAGCTACTTAAGAAATGATACAAACAGATGAAAGGAAATGAAAAAAAATCTCTTCATCATTGACAACATGCAGCGTTTAGAGAAAAAAATGCAGCCAACAGAAAGAATGCTGCCAGATAAACACAGAGACATGCTGCACACAGAGAACACAACCAGGTAGAGAAAACAAGGCTAAACAGAGAAACACTACAGCTTGCACAGAGCTCAAGGGAAAGTAGCTGCTATAAATTTTAATTCCCCTGGAAGCTTCTGATGTGTCATTTGTAGTATTTCTGCAAACATTAGTTTGTATTTTCTTACTTTGTGGTATTATTTTTTTTTTCCAAATGGTGACCAGGAAGGTGAAGAAGGTGTTTTCTTCATTTGTTTGTATTTTGTGTATTTGGGCCACTGTAGTTTTAAAATCAAAGCCTTGGTCACTGTGACCTGCTGTAGCTCTGCTGTGACAGTATCTGCTTTGGTGTACTAGCTCATGACACAGAGGGTACTAGAGGTAGAAACTAGACTGATGGTTTCATATGGAGTGGCAATATCAAGGATATTACTTTTCTTTCAGCTTTCAAATAAAATTCTATGATTCACTTTCCTCAGCTTTCTGCTGTGATGTCATGAGCCAGTGAATATCAATCAGCCCTGGCAATAAAATGATTTATATTGCTCTTTTACTGTCTTCTTGATGACCTTAATTTCCCACACCTCTCCATGTATCTCAGCAAAAAACCCAGATAAGCCTCTAAGTGATGTACTGTCCCCTGCTTCCCCACTTCCTCTGTTTCTTCTCTTTTCCAATCTCTCCCTGTTTTCCTCTCCCCTCCAAACCTCTATCTACTTCCACACTCAATGTAATCAAACCACAGAAGGTGAGGAAATAAACCAGGAAGTCCAGTGCTCCCCACAGTGAATGGTTGAGAGCTAGCCAATAGGAGAGTCAAAGACAGAAAGAGAGAGAGAATACACAAACAGATGGAAAGAGGGAAATTTGCCAGGAAGCACCAGTCATATCTTCAGAGGCTTGATCAGAAATTAAATTAGGATATTTGCTGTTTCAAATGAACACTGCATTTATATATTTCTCACTTCTAAAACCAATAAAGAATAGGATCTATGGATGCAGCTGGGAGAAAAGCACAAGCCACAGCAAACTGCATCAGAAAGCTCAGTCGTAGTTAACAAGTCTGGTTTTGTGACATGAAAAAAGAACAATATTCAAACTATTAAACCTCAACACTTAAAGATGCTTTGACAAACACTTGCCTATTTACAGACCCACGGCTGCTAAATGCTGTTATGTTCAACTGTCTGGTGATGAACAGGTAGTATACAGTGACTTCTTCAGAGCGTATTTAAAAAAAAAAACTAAACAGTTTTTGCTAAAAATAATGTGGTTGATGAGAGCAGTGCTTGCAAGCTGGAAAACCCAAACAGCTGTCCAAACTAGATGTAGAAGCTCTAAAGACATGAGAGGTTTCCTCACAAGAACATCTTTCACATTACACACAAGTTTGTTTTACATTGTTAACAGGATATACCGATTTGTAGCTCATGTTCAAAGGTCATTCTTGACCTTGGAATCAGCAGTTGACAAAATGATCTCACATCAACAATTCCTAGGTGTTTTTCAATCATATAACATTATCACTCTGGGCAGATGGAGTTTGTTCAGTTGTCAAGGAAAATGTACTTGTTCAAATTTTGTTTTTCTTTCTTTAAATCTTTGCCTTTTATTTGACCGTGGAGACATTTGTACAGTGAAATGACAATATAGGCAAGGCAACTTCCTTTATATAGCATATTTCATACACAGAGGCAATTCAAGGTGCTTTACAGAGGCAAGGAAAAGCATAAACATCATTAAAAGCAATAAAATGAGAGAGAGTGGAAATGCCATGCAACAAAAGTCCCCAGCCAGAAATGAACCAGCAGCATTGTGCACTGGTGTTCATCCTAACCAAAAGCCCATGAGAACACTCATTTATAAACACTGTGTCCATCCATTCAACCATCCATGCATCCATTATCAACCGCTTCTCTGGGGTCAAATCACTGTGGCAAGCAGGTTCAGC
>NW_018128103.1:509564-516297 GCF_001952655.1 Monopterus albus | reverse complement strand
AGCAACAGTTTCCTGCTCCTCCTTTGGGCCCCCAAGATGTTTGCGGGCAAGATCACATATATAATCCTTCCAACATACTCTGGGTCTACACCGGAACGTCCTACCAGCTGGAGATTCCCAGAAAACCTCCAGTGGAAGGTGCTCAGAAAGCATCCTAATCAGATCCTTGAGCCACTTCAACTGGCTCCTTTTTAAGTGAATAAGCAGCAACCCTACTCTGAGTCCCCTCCAGATGTCTAAATTCCTCACCCTATCTCTAAGGCTGAATCCAGCCACCCATCCCATGGAGGAAGGCCATTTTGGCCGCTTGTATTTGTGATCTCAGTCTTTCAGTCACCAAACAAAGCTCATGGTCAAAGGTGAGGGACAGATTGTAGATTGCTATGGTGTAGGAACAGGTCCCCTATTATTGGAAGAAGCTACATGCTGTGTGGACATTCTGATCGGAGGCGCAGCTGCACTTTATGGGACCAGGAGAAAACACTGGCAAGGAAAGAGAGCTGGGGCCCTGGTTAAGCTATGCCAGAGAGGGACCCAGACACCAGTCCCGTCTATCCACCTAGCAAATGTCCACTCTGTAGCCAACAAAATGGATGAACTCCTTCTCATCAACAAGACTAACTCTGACTTTGCACACTCTGCTGCTTTATGCTTCACAGAGACTTGGCTCAGCGACTCCATAACAGCCAGCGCAATCCAAGTACCAGGCTTCCGGGTGTACAGAGCTGATCGCACAATGGAGCTGTCCAGGAAAACGAGAGGGGGGGGAATCCGTCCCTACATAAATGAAGGTTGGTGCACAGATGTCACGGTGCTACAGAGGACATGTAACACAGACTTAGAGACTTTTGCATCAACTGCAAACATTTTTATTCTCCCCGTGAATTTTCGAGCTTCATTCTGGTTGGTGTCTATCTAAAACCACACACCCAAGCTAGCAAACTACAGCTCCTGACTGAACAGATAACTAGCATGGAGCTGGAACATCCCGTCTCCCCACTCAATGTTCTAGGGGACTTTAACAGAGCAAATCTCATCCAAGAACTGCCCAAATACAGACAGCACATCACCTGTTTTAACAGGGACAAAAACACATTGGACCACTGCTACACAGCAATAAAAGACGCCTATCACTGTTCCACGTGCAGCCCTCAGACTCTCTGATCACTATATGGTCCATCTTATTCCAATCTATAAGCAGAAACTTAAAGCTGTGAAGCCTGTGGTCAAAACAGTGAAGAGCTGGACTTAGGAGGCTAAGTCAGAGCTACTGCAGCTACAGACATGGGTGAACTCACTGACACTGTGACATCTTACATTGGCTTTTGTGAGGATGTGTGTGTGCCCACCAAGACCTTCTGCACATACAACAACAAGACCTGGTTTACAGTTGGTTCACAGTAAGATTCAGGCAGCTTCGTCATGCCAAAGACGAGGCCTACAGAAAAGACTCAGGCAGCTTCGTCATGCCAAAGACAAGGCCTACAGAAATGGGGACACCACCAACAACTGCATCTCGAAGGACCCCTCTGTCAAGCTCCTAAAGTTTGCAGATGACACAACGGTCATTGGTCTCATCCGAGACAGTGACGAATCAGCCTATAGATGGGAGGTTGAGCAGCAGGTCCTATGATGTAGTTGCAACAACCTAGAGCTGAGCATGCTCAGAACTGTGGAGATGACAGTGGACTTCAGGAAGAATCCCCCCACCTTAAGCCCCCTCACCATACTCAGCAGCACTGTATCAGCAGTAGAGTCCTACAAGTTCCTGGGCCCCACTATCTCCCAGGACCTGAAGTGGACGTCCAACATCAGGACCATCACCAAGAAGGCACAGCAGAAGATGTACTTCCTTTCGCCAGCCCAGGAAGTTCGACCTGCTGATACAGTTCTACAGAGGAATCATTGAGTCTGTTCTCTGCACCTCCATCACTGTCTGGTTTGGCTCAGGACAGGAACAGACTCCAGTGGACAGTCAGGACTGCAAAAGGAACCATCAGTGCCAGCCTGCCCTCCATGGAGGACCTGTACACCGGGTCAAAAGGAGGGCAGAGAAGATTTATGCAGACCCCTCACACCCTGGACACAAAAACAGCATTTAACTTCACGTTTTATTGCATCTTATTGCACCCGGTTTTGTGTAAAAGTCCTTGCTGGAATATTAGTCCTCTTTGTAGCTGCGTGGCTCATTTTCTCCTGTCATCTCCATTGTAGTTCTCATAATGTTGTCCATGTTTACTCCAATAATGGCGCTTGATATTATATTCCTTAAAAACGTCGAGTTTCTCTTTACAAATGAGGCAGATTGCATGTCCACCTAACTCAACAAAAAAATACTGCAATGTCCACTTTTCTTGAAACTGTCTGTGCTCACTGTCGACTTTTCTTTTTGATTTTGAAAGTGACATACCTTCCGCGCTACTTCTGTTTTGTCTCCTTATTGTTTTTTGCCGCGTACTCTGGAAGCAGCGCCACACCGTACGGCTCCGGACCTGCGCTTCCTGTTTGCTTAAAAACTTTTGTTCTGTATTTACCATTTTCAAAATAAATGTGTTTTTTATGAAAAAATTATAAATAATTACAAATACTTAATTTTCACAATAAGTGGTTATTGTGGGGATAAAACGAAATAACAAAATATAACCTCAAGGGCCGAGTTACATTACTATTTTGACATCAGGTCGTGGGCCGGAAATAGGGGGTCCGCGGGCTGGAAGTGGCCCGCGGGCCGGGAGTTTGAGGCCCCTGCTCTAGACCCATCATAACTTATATATATATAGGTCGGGGGTTCGAACCCCGGTCAGGGCACAATCAATATCCAGCCTGGGCCCTTAGGCAAGGCCCTTAATGCTACCTTGCCTACATCATGGGTAATGAGAGTTGTAAAAATAAGAGTCACACCGGCTTGGACATCACCCGGGTCCACAAGGTTGGTGTCAGGTGTTGAGGAACCAGGGCAACTCGATGACAAGTGGGCTACTGGAACAAGACATTCATGGATGAGAGCTGAGAACAGGGAACTATTGGAATGTGTAGTAGCATTCCAATAGTTTCCAGAGAGAGGCATTACATACGGAGGATGTGGGACCTATGGATACTTCAAAACCCAACATCTAGACTAACATCAAAACAACTAGTAGCTCAGTGCTCTAACATTCACAAGAAGCACCTCCTATCAGAACTAGAGATTGATGAGGTACAACACAAATGCTATGGAAAGGGGGTGCCAGGACGACAGGTCAGGGGGGAGAGTACCCCCACAATTGGAGATTGTGTACCAAGCCCTAGTAACAAACCCAGATGAGCTTAATGCAAGAACAGCTGACCTGAGACTGAAGATTATGACCAAGATGGACACCTGGAAGCTCTGTGGCCGGTTACCAAGACTAAGTGAAGTGCCTTCTGAAAGTCTACTAGAGGATGTAAATGCAGCAGTATGAACAATCCCTACTATGACCATCACTGAGACCAACAAGCTGATATACACCATAGCAACGTGATCCTTGAGATGCTTGGCTATAAGTTCAACAAAGGCAACAAGGAGCAGTATCCTTCATGGAGAAGGACATTGGAGGCCAAGATCAAGGCAAAAAGGAGAGAAGTTAGCCAGCTATTGGAACTGCAGAAAGGGTATCTGAGAAGTACAACACACTGTCCGTACCTGAGGCTTTAGAGACTGCCAAGCAAAGGCTCACAGTCCTGGACACCCAGTTGAATTGGTATGCCAGGGAAGTTGAAGCCAGGAGAATAAACTGAATGTTCTCCACTGAGCCATCCAAGGTGTACTCTCAGTGGCAGGGAAGAACAGAACGTGAGACCAGAAGCACCAAGGCTGGAGACTGAACAATTCTGGAAAAACATATGGGAGAAGGAAGCATTACATACCAACAATGCCCAGTGGCTGGTGGACCTGAGAGCAGACCACAGCCCCCTCCCTGAACAAGATCCAGTAGCTATCACAATGGCAGACTTCCAAGAGAGGGTCTCAAGTATGAAGAGCTGGACAGCACCAGGCCCTGACATGATCCACACCTACTGGTTAAAGAAGCTGACTTCACTCCATGAGCGCCTGACAGGACAAATGAACCAGCTACTAATGGACAGAACCCACCCTGAGTGGTTAACTGAAGGCCAGACAGTCCTGATCCTGAAGGACCCTCAGAAGGGGCAGTACCATCCAACTATCACACAATATCCTGTCTGGGGAATTAACGCATACACACTGCCAGTTATCAGGTACCCCGCTCGCATAATAAGCTGGCCGAAGGAGGAGATAGAGGCCGCTGACATTAAGACAAGGAAGCTCCTTACAATGCACAGTGGGTTTCACCCCAAATCCAACATCCTGAGACTTACGCTAAGCAGAAGGAAGGAGGCCGAGGGTTAGTGAGTATCAGAGCCACTATCCAGGATGAAACAACAAAGATCCATGAATACATCAGGAAGATGGCCCAGAGTGATGACATGCTTAGCGAACACCTCAGGCAGAAGAAACCAGAAGAACAAGTGAAGGAAGAGCAGGAACCCTCATGGAAGGACATACCTCTGCACGGTATGTACCACCGTCAAATAGAAGAAGTGGCTGATATCGAAAAATTCTACCAGTGGCTGGACAAAGCTGGACTGAAAGACAGCACAGAGGCACTAATCCTGGCAACACAGGAACAGGCTCCAAGTACAAGATCAATAGAGGCCGGGGTCTACCATGCCAGGCAGGACCCCAGGACCAGGATGCGCAGAGATGCCCCTGAGACAATCCAGCACATAACAGCAGGGTGCAAGATTCTAGCAGGCAGGGCATACATGGAACGCCATAACCAAGTGGCTGGCATAGTGTACAGAAACATCTGTGCCGAGTACAGGAAGCCCTAAAATTGAAATGGGATACACCAAACCAAACAAACCAAACCAAAAAATATACCACAAGAGAGGAAAAACTGTCAATTTGTAACTTTTATTTTGAAAGTGCAAAGTCAATGGTAGTGCTTTTTGACAGCAACTCAGACAAATTTCCCAGCTTCTCTGGCTTTAACCCGTAAACATACAGTATATTCTATATGTATAATGGCCGGGCCATCTGGTCGGTAGAGAGAGGTTAATTCTCATCACATGAGGGTGGTAAGGACTCAACTTTGGATGGATGAGGTAACTTAGTCTCTCATTCTGATTCTGTATGCTAAAATCATTTAAGTTCATTTTTTTCCTCATTAATGTACACACAGCACCCCATATTGACAGAAAAACACAGAATTTTTGACATTTTTGCAGTTTAATAAAAAAGATGGTAGTGCTTTTTGACAGCAAATCAGACAAATTTCCCAGCTTCTCTGGCTTTAACCCGTAAACATACAGTATATTCTATATGTATAATGGTCGGGCCATCTGGTCGGTAGAGCGAGGTTAATTCCCATCACATGAGTGTGGTAAGGACTCAACTTTGGATGGATGAGGTAACTTAGTCTCTCATTCTGATTCTGGTTAAGGACTAAAAAGTACTGGAGTGGCCGTCGCAAAGCCCTGAGCTCAGTCCAATAGAAAATCTGTGGGCTGAATTTAAAAAGTATGTGTGAGCAAGGAGGCCTCCAAACCTGACGCAGTTCCACCAGTTCTGTCAGGAGGAATGGGCTGAAACATAAGCAACTTGTTGTAAGAAGCTTGTGGAAGGCATCCCGAAAGGTTTGACCATACAGTATATTCTATATGTATAATGGTCGGGCCATCTGGTCGGTAGAGCGAGGTTAATTCCCATCACATGAGTGTGGTAAGGACTCAACTTTGGATGGATGAGGTAACTTAGTCTCTCATTCTGATTCTGGTTAAGGACTAAAAAGTACTGGAGTGGCCGTCGCAAAGCCCTGAGCTCAGTCCAATAGAAAATCTGTGGGCAGAATTTAAAAAGTATGTGTGAGCAAGGAGGCCTCCAAACCTGACGCAGTTCCACCAGTTCTGTCAGGAGGAATGGGCTGAAACATAAGCAACTTGTTGTAAGAAGCTTGTGGAAGGCATCCCGAAAGGTTTGACCCAAGTTAAAGGCAATGCTACCAAATACTAAGGGAGTGTATGTAAATTTCTGACCCATTGGGAATGTGATGGCTGAAAAAAATCTTTTTCTCTACTATTATTCTGACATTTCACACTCTTAAAATAAAGCATTGATCCTGACTGACCTAAGACAGGGAATGTTTATAAGGTTAAATGTCAGGAGTTGTGAAAAACTGGGATTAGATGTATTTGGCTGAGGTGTATGGAAATTTCTGACTTCAGCTGAAAGTCTCTCTCTGCCTAATGAGTGACAAAAACAAGGATGTGTGTGTCTGTGTGTATAGACTTACCCACTATCCCCAGGGCTACATATGAGAGGATGACAATGATGAAGATCAAACAACATAAGACATCAGTGCAGCTTCTAAAAACACAGAGAAGAAATGAGCTGTAAACCACTGTATTAATATTCATAAAAAGTACATGTTTGTAACCTTTTAATAATCACATTGCTAAGTTGCTACTGTACTGATTTTGCATGATTAGATACAACTTTGATTTTAGTGGAAAATGATCATGGGACAAACACTGTAGTATTTAGGAAAGTGACAGAGAGAAGGCATAACCCATTTAATTTAATTTTAATTTTAATTACTTCTGCCTCTGCCCCTAGTGGGGGCAAGATAACATAAATAAAGAAATAAATAGAAAGGACAGGAAAAGGGCCCCAAAGGGTTGAGAGAGGTTAGAC
>NW_018128103.1:505566-509502 GCF_001952655.1 Monopterus albus | reverse complement strand
GGACAGAATAGCAGAATAAGTGCAGATTTCCCCACAGCCACACAGCTGAGAAGATGCAATTACAGATCAAAATGATAAATGTGTGCTTATGAAAATGTGGCTGTGTGACCTGCCACCATGCTGTACAGTATTTGTGGTGTGCATGTAAAAACTAATTAATGTGAGAACTGGAGATTTTTAATTGACATGGGGAAAAGGTTCATTGCACTAGAGATTAGTTCACCAGAATTTAACTTAAGACCAAAAACCTTATGTTCCCCTGAAAATAATATTCTCTAAATGTTTTGGTGACTTCATCAGGATTAACTGAGTCCGGGGAGGGGACTACCTGGAATTATGCATTATGGAAAGTGCAGGGTTTTGGAGTTTGACCCATACTAGCAGCTTAAAGTCTGGCTATCTCTGCCTCTTTTTTAACATCTACAGTATCTCCCGTAAGTCTTCAAACACAGAAATAAAAGACTACACTGCTTAAGGACAGCACTCAAGGATGAGTATTGTGGCTATATTTTGACACCACAGTGCTAGCCGTTAAGGCTTGGTCCTCAAAGATGTAAGAGACTGCCCTCTTGTAAAAAAAAAAAAAAAAAAATACTGTAAGTGTCAGAGTGTCAGTGGTTGGACAATTGAGCAGACCAGGCTCTCAGAGGTGACTGCCACTACAAGCCAGTTGGACCAGCCACTGCTTAACCTGAGCAAACACATTGCAGACGCTCTGTGTCACACCACATACAGTATCTGCTTTTTGTTTGGGTATGGACAGGGTTCAGGATGCTTTGTGTTAAGGGAAGGTTGGGTCTGGAAAATGGTGTTGCTTATTGTGGGGCTCTAAAGATTTGTGACAACACGGCCTGACACCACCCTCTCTGGGGCCAGATTAGGGCTAAACATCATTTAACTCATATACTGAGCTTCCATATGAAGCTCTCTCATTGTTTGGCATGTAATTGTGTATCACTGACTCATTATATGGAATCATATTGGATTACTGCAGAGTGTTATGTATGTAAATGTATGTGTATGTATATGTGAATGTATTGTATACTCAATTATATAATACTAATTATACTGTATATCTTAGTGTTGAGGTGGCACAATGACACAGTGGTTAGCGCTGTTGCCCCACAGCAAAAAGGTTCCGGATTTGAGCCCC
Source organism: Monopterus albus (assembly GCF_001952655.1). Lineage (NCBI taxonomy): Eukaryota > Metazoa > Chordata > Actinopteri > Synbranchiformes > Synbranchidae > Monopterus > Monopterus albus. The sequence goes on along the minus strand of NW_018128103.1, from coordinate 508,349 downwards.
AGCCGACCCGGTTTATGCATGCTCTCCCTGTGCCTACATGGGTTCTCTCCGGGTACTCCGGCTTTCTCCCGCAGTCCAAAGACATGCAGCTTAGGTTGATTGTTGACTAGAAAATTTGGCTGTTATCCAGAAGGGCATCCAGTGTAAAAAAAAACATGACAAGTTGCCATTCATCAAGAAAAGACTGGCTCTTTTGAATTGAGTTTCAAGTCTGAACTGTGGTAATAGCAACGTGGATGAATTTGGTGGTCACTGAGGTGAACTGAGCATGCCAAAGGAACCTGAACAAGATGCCAGGTATACTGTTTGCAGTATGCAATCAAGAGAATAACTGAATAACTGGCAACTATTATTGTTATAATACTAATAATGTAGTAGAACTATCAGAGATGTGGAAAGGTTGTTTGGGTGACTGAGGGATAATGCATACATGGCTTCTTGGTGCCACTAATGTAGAAAGAGATTAAAAGGAACAGGAAATACTGCAAGCCTGGCAACCTAAGAAGCACCTGGTGCATTAGCAGATATAGGAAGAGGTAGTGAATGGAGATAAGCGCCAACATGGTAACCTGGTGCCATTGATAGACAGGAAAATGTAGCTATGGTGGATGGGGACAGTGCATACATGGCAACTGTGTTCCATGAACAGAAATAGCTCCATTAACAGATACAGAAATTAGGCGTGAGCCGATCACAGATGGCCGTCTCACGATGGTGAGCCAGCATTGTGATTTGACCTGCCCCCCACATGCAGTTCTCCCTTTGGCACATGTCAAATAGCAAATCGTTACGGTAACAGCATCTGCTGATCATGTCTGTTGCTGGTTAAAGTGACAAACAGCAGGGTCATACCAGCTGTCACTAACTAGCGTTGTTGTCAGGTTTGTGACCTCTGCAGCTGGTGTAGGAACAGACAACACCACTGTTTGCTGTTAGACAGAGAGATCATTTATCAGGCAAAGACTCTGTAACACCACTGAATAATCAGAGTCAAGTCAATAACCAGAGTGTTCCTGTCGTTCCAACAACTCCAACAGTGACACACCTTCACTGGTCCATCAGGTGATCTCACATTAATGATGGCAATGTAGAATATTTCTGTGGGATGGCTTACACACACGATCATCCATTGTCTGTTTTTTATAAGAACAGATCCTGAACTTTTTTTAACCCAAAGCACTGCCGGCTGGGCGAGGAGGTATTTTTAGTGGCAATAAACACACCAATTATTGGTGATAGTCTAATTTATTGTAGAAATGAGCTCAGTGGATATCCAACATTCTGAGGCTGCATGCATGGAAAAAGAGAATGAACAGGGCAGGAGGGAAGTTATAGACACGTGACAGGAAGCCACGTCAGGAGTGTTTGTGTGGTCCTACTGGTGAACTTTAGACATTATCTCCATTTAATGAAGAACATTCTGCAAATGCCTCTTTCCCCCAGTAGCTGAAGTTCAAAGGTTACATCGGTGGTTTTGAAAGTACAGAGAAAGAGAGTTTTAGAAATTAGTGCAGATGCAAAAATATTTCGAACAAAATACATAGATTACACTATTGGTATTGCTTTATATGCAAAGAAGGAAGTATGGTGTTACCTTCTACGGATTGGACCCCTGAAGGATGGATCAAACTTGTGTGGTTCTCCTGGAGGGGAAAAAAATCTTTATTGGACTTAAGTGAAAACAAGTCAAATTAACACCTGGAAGGAGGAGAGGAGCCTATCTAGGGTGGCTGAGGTGCACAACAGATGGTCATAGCTTACTGGCTGTAGTCACGAAAAAGCTGAGCTCCATTACCCATCTCAGTCCACATGTTGTTTGCCAGGGGCAAGACCATGTGCATCACTGAAGCATCACCTGCTGGTTGCCAGGCCCCTACAGTGGATTACTGCTTAGAGCCTAACAGGAGGCTTAGAAGCACTATGCACTACAATGGAACACTTACCAGTCATGATTCCATATCATCTGGGCCTACATAATTTGATTGATCGCAAATACAGAAATGTTCACCACTGAAGCAAATATTACTATGGATATTTATTCACACATCTTGTAGTCTGATATTGTAGAAGAACCTTGTGACAAAATGTACAGTAGTTTCAAGACAGGAGCTGTTGTACTTTATACTGTAGTCATTTGTTACAGAGCTTGTTTTTGTGGGTTTTGTGCCATGTAATTAGCAGACAAAACACTCAGGCTAAGTAAGGCTGCAAGCAACAACTGTTTTCATTACCAATCCACTTGACAGTTCTTTTCTTTAATAATTAATTGATTGTCAGAAAATGGGGTAGAAAACTCCTATTTGTTCCCAGGTGCTCAAGTTAACATCCAAATTGCTTTGTTTTTTTTTTTTTTGGTACCAATAAAAAATAAATTTACAGAAAACCAGGAAAACAACAAATGTTCATATTTGAGAAGCTGCATTGAATGAACATCTTTACATCACTGCTTGGTTTCTGGGTGCATGGGGAAGTAATGAAACTGACTTATACTGTGTTGTGGGGGCACATTTGGGATGAACAACAAAGTTTTGTCCAGGGGCCCTTGAGGAGATTAATCTGGCCACGCCATATGAGCAGCAGCAGCTCAAATGTTGAGCTTTGAAAACAGTCATAGAAGACCAATGGAAGCATGTTTAGTCACATTTTGGTGAAATTAAACATGCTGAGCATATGGCCAGATGGGTGGTATAAACAGATTTACAGTAACTGCACGATTGGTTTGATGCATTTTAATAGGTTTAACACTGAAATGATGAATTATGAATATGTTCCATATTCCTGCT
>NW_018128103.1:505297-505541 GCF_001952655.1 Monopterus albus | reverse complement strand
TTGCCTTTAAATGTTGGGGAGACACTGCTTGAAATAGTTTTAAATCTACCAGTGATAATGATGTACAGTGCCTTGCGAAAGTATTCGGCCCCCTTGAACTTTGCGACCTTTTGCCACATTTCAGGCTTCAAACATAAAGATATAAAACTGTAATTTTTTGTGAAGAATCAACAACAAGTGGGACACAATCATGAAGTGGAACGAAATTTATTGGATATTTCAAACGTTTTTAACAAATAAAAAA
>NW_018128103.1:490741-505119 GCF_001952655.1 Monopterus albus | reverse complement strand
GGGGGGGGGGGGGGGGTCTCTTTCTCATGCAGAAAGCTATTTACAGGGAAATGCGATGGATTAGCTGAAGCTCATCAATAGGGAGCGCCTGCTCACCCGGTGCTTTACAGACTGGCCACCAATCGAAGGGAATTTCAATATTTACCTACATCCTCGTTTTGTTAGTTGCAGTTAAGCAAACACGCAATTCGCTAATTCATGTTAGTGGATGAGTGAGACTTGTTTAAGTATTTTCCTTCCACGCTAATGATGATTCATTTGAATGACTTTAGGTGTGAATTTTGACTCACGGGCCATTGAATACAGATAAACAACAGGGTGGTTCGTTTTAACATCTATCCATGAGCCAATTTAACGATCATATTACAATTACATTAACTGGGCAGATAGTTTTGTTCTGACCTATTGTACATATGTTATTTGTCTGTCACACACACACACTCCTGCAAACAGAAGTATATAAAATGTATTCACACACTGTTGGAGTGAGATGAAATACACAAGGATTAAAGGCACCCAACACCACAAAGTCACATCACAAAATGCCAAAACAGTCAAAAGTGCATTCATCAGTCTACATGAATTAAATCGATCGTTTCATGTATTTGTTTTATACAGTGTGGCTCCGATGGCATTAGTACCCCTGCAGAGGCAGATCATGAGGAATTGTTTAGTGTTAGGCTGTACCGGAGATCTTTGAGTTCTGAAAATCATTTTCGAGCTGAGGTTAACAATTGTTTAGGTCCTTTTGATGAAGGAAAGCAAAGCAACAAATTACTGAAAAAGTCTAGTTTGTGTTGGCCGCTACAAAGTATTAACTTAAGGGGGCTGAATAATTTTGCACGGCCAATTTTTCAGTTTTTTATTTGTTAAAAACGTTTGAAATATCCAATAAATTTCGTTCCACTTCATGATTGTGTCCCACTTGTTGTTGATTCTTCACAAAAAATTACAGTTTTATATCTTTATGTTTGAAGCCTGAAATGTGGCAAAAGGTCGCAAAGTTCAAGGGGGCCGAATACTTTCGCAAGGCACTGTATAAATTGTGAGACACAATATGATTGGCAAACAGGACAGCCAATAAAATGAAATGTAAAATCAAAAAGTCATGGTTTGTTATGTAATGTCTGATCAAAGCCCATGTTGTCATCCTGTCTGATGGAGAGGCACTAAGCTAACAAAACTAGCTTTATTACTAGCCAGCTTTATTTTCTTTTTCATCTGATTTCTGTAATTGATTTATAGTGTACATGTGGGGAGGTTTGTAGCAGCCACCTGCCCAGCACCAAACAGCACACCGAGAAAGCTAGAAATGGCCTAATGAACGTAGTGGAGCCCTAAGCAGCTGAAGCGCCAGATATCTTCCTCAGGAGCCAATACACTGTCATTTTAAATAGTTTCTGAACTGTATGAGGTGATATGTTTTAAATCTAGGTTGGCATTCACATCAGTATGAGATGCCAAATTAAATGAACTTGTACTCATGCAGTGCCATTCTACACACTTAAAACACTGTACAATATGCACATTAACGGTGTTGGCTGCAAAGACGCTTTACAATCATTTACATGCACACATGGCCACCAAGAGAAACCTGGGGTTCAGTGTCTTGCCCAAGGACACTTCAATATGTGGACCCACTCTACTTCTTAGGCCACAGCTGCCTCAAGGTCTAAACAAACAAACATACAAAGTGCAGAAAACACAGACACAACGTGGTTCGATTTAGGATTCAGTTAAAACACTAATCAATTTAAAAGCACAACATCACAGATGAACACCTCTCTCTTGTGGGAAAGGCCGGTGTTTCTGGCCCACTCATCCACCCCCACCCTCCTGCTAACATGGACCTTCTCCCTTCAGATACTATGTCACCATGAACACACAGCTGCACCTGGTGCTCTGGGCATCAAACACTGACCCGAGTGGGTTAACACCGTTCTCTGTTGGAAAATAATGCCGTTTAGTGTGTGTATGAGACAAAAAGGTAATTGGCAAGATGCTAGTATTTGACACCCTGATAGTGAGAATGGGTTACATTTCTCAAGGGATGATGTTTTCACTTTTTTTGAAACAAAAAAAAATCAACTGTTGGATCATAACTTGAGGGAGGGGCTTAGTACTGTTGACATGGGCTGATGGCAGCAATCACAGTTAGCCTTTCACTTTTTAAATATTCCATACATAATCTGTCTTTTGTGGATTACAATTAATTATGTCACATGTTCCTGGAGCAACAAGGTCACGATGACACGGGTGCTTTCATTTTTTAAACAGTGTTGCTTTTTAGACTAAATGTCTGGGAACAGATCGGCTACAGATAGAAAAAAAAGTGACTACTATTTGAGTGAAAGATAGGCAGGCCTGTCACACACATTCCCTGCAGTAATCCATGTAGTACTTCTGACTCTGTCCCATATGTTGTGATCAAACACATCCCCAAAGCAGATGTGGAGCAACAAACCAGTGGTGGGTGATCTATCTCAGCATGTCATGCAAATTCTCAGTCATCCAGGTCATAGTATGCTGAAAAAATGTAGAAGAAATCATCTGGACATAGTTTTAGGTAGAAGATGTTTCACCTCTCATCCAAGATGCTTCATCAGTTCTGTCTGACTGGTGGTGAGCTGGAGATATTTATCCCCCTGAGTGGTGTTTCAGTGCTTCGACAGCCAACAATGTCCTCTAATAGTATTGCTGAGAGTCTCACCGTTACCATTAGAGGACATTGTTGGCTGTCGAAGGACTGAAACACCACTCAAGGGGATAAATATGTCCAGCTCACCAGCAGTCTAAAACCAGGTCCAGATAATTTCTTCTACGTTTTTTCAGCATTTATCTCAGAGGCAGTTGCCAAAATCATAGTTGAACTTATTTTGTTCATGATGAAAACACATAATGTACACAACTGAGTCATTTAAAGCAGTAATTTTGTTATGTATATATGTGCCTCTTTTAGCTCTTAAATGGGAATACGTGTATGATCCCTTTGGATCCTTATGCTGCAAGTGGCAGATGGGCCGGAGGCAGTGATCAAATCTGCTGCTGTCTCACTAATCGACTAATATGATCTGAACCACAAGGATCTCCTGTCATGGAGGACCAACCAGTTCACTCTGTGGACCTGCTGACCTACTTTAATGACAGTGGTTCCTTGGAGGAAGTTGTGTCTAAGGTACTGAAAGTGGTGGAGCATGCTTCTGTGTGGGAGAGCAACTAGATATTCAAGCTGCCTACTTCTGAAAATGTGATTGTTTTCAGTTTAGGTTTAATCTGTTTACCCATTTGGGAACCTCTCTCCAGCAGTCCACTACATAGGGTTTCTATGTTGTAACTAATGGCTTTGTTACTGGATGGTAACTCCTCTTCAGATCATCATAAAGCAGCTGCTGGAGGCAGCCATTAATATGCGCTCAAAAGGGGTCTTCCACCGTGACACCAAATCAGGACACATTCTGATCAAAACTGGTTTCCATGTCCCTGGAGTGCGAAGCATAGACTTTGGATGTGGCTGCCTTGACAAAAAGAGACCTTAAAGCTGGTATGTCGTCTGGCTTCTGCTCCGGCTCTTCATTCATCAGTTGACCTCTGGAGTGATGACTTTCATTTCTTAGAGTGCTTCTCATGCCTTGTTTCTTCTCTCTGCATCACAGTCACCGCTAAATAAGCCCCTCCAGAGTTTTACATAAGTAAGACATACAGAGCTGTGTTACCACAGTCTGGCTGCTAGGCGCATTGCTCTATGAAATGCTAGATAGGTACAGTTCACCACCACCGAGTTCTTTTGCAGTGAAACTGAATTCAACAGGGAGCTGTTCCAAGGTAAGACAATACTGGTGTAGCTACACTGCCTGATGTTTTGTACTGATACTGTTTGTTGCTGCCACATTCCAATACAGTGCTGCACCTTCCAGCCTGTTTACTTTGTTGCTGTCTTCTTTCTCAGACTGCCAGGATTTTTGAACGAGTTTGGTTCTGAGGCCTAAGGACTGTGCCATCCTGGAGCAGATGCTCCCCTGGTTATAATAGCACAGAACACAAATCAGCATTCATCAGATACTTTATCCCCAACCCCAAATAAGCCCTGTCCCCAAGTGGGACTCAAAGTATGATATGACACACCCCTAAAGTGGATTGTATCATCCCCATTCTCTAACATGAGCCGCCTCCTGGCGGCACCATACAGGACTGATAATATGTGCAGACTGTGCAGCCTTTGACTGACCTCACCCTCCATCAGTAGCATCTGGAATTAGTGTTGCACGGTATACTGATACTAGAAAGGTATTGCAGTACCCTGCTGATAAAAACAGTACTGTACACTGTTTTATAAGTGTCAGTATTTGAACAACAGTTTTAATAAGAGACATGTACTTCATGTGCCACAGTGGGCAACACTGTGCGTGTGTGCACAGTGCTATGCCTCTACTTAGTGATACATAACATAAGTACGCCATGCCGTGCCCTCAAATATAAATCAAATGAGTGTGATATATTTTGTGACAAGCAAACTTTTTTCACAGTCAGAGTTTGACAAGACAGTTAAGGCACTGCTTAATTTTTAAATTATGAGGTCCCAGAATATCACTTGGTGACAGACCTGGCATGTCAACGGGGGGAGAGGAGCGCCTGGAATGAAAACCTTTCCTCAGTGATTGGTGCATTTGTAAAGGGAGCAGCTTAAAGGCAAAAAATTATTTGTTATGTGTTTGTAGCGTCCAATAAATCACACGACACGCATATGAAAATGCGAGTTATAAATGTTGAGCGTAATTGATGGACTGTGAGGCCACAGGAAAATTAAATGTCCAGCAACACTCACAGTGTTTGGAACACCTTTAAAGTGAAGACCAATGTGTTTTGGCAAAGAGCCTTTGTCAGGCTATGGCCTCTAATTCGTTCAACCAGTAGCAAGCCTGGCATCATATTTGGTTCTTATTACCCCACTACACGTTAACATCATTTTGAGAGCAACAAATTTATAGCACACCAGAGACTATATAATGCAGCAACATTAAATAAATATGTTCGTACCTTCAGTTATTTAAAACAACGCAGTCATGAGGCAGGAGTCCTCTTTCATGTTATTTCATACTTTACTTCAGTCCTAGTTCCTTCTGAAATCCATGACCTCATCATCAGACTAATGTGTACTAACCTTTTCATTAACAGTTGTCAGCTCTACAGCTGGGTCCAGCTTGGTACAGTATGCAGGTCAGCAACAGCAGTTATAAATGATCCATTTATACTTGATCTGGTACTGGTGATGGTGGTCATGGCATGTACATTTCTGTACTAGGAAATGTGCTCAGTGGAGTGCAGACCTCTACCAAGGAGATGCACTCAGTCTTATTGAACGCTGTTTAATTGGTGACAGCTGGTTGCAAATATAAAGTTAGCTATCAAAGAAATCACAAACTTTCTATAGGTCAGATCACTCCACACCATGTGAAAGCCTGAGTGAGCTTTAATAGCACCTACAGGTATGAAAGAAACTTAACAGCACAGACCAATTTTTTGAGCATATAAATAATAAATGTAAATGACATTAACTGTAACTCTGGCACTTTATGGTGATGAAGCTCAAACCCAGGACCACAGTGATACGCTACAGTGGAATGAATCTGCCTCAGTACACACTGGTGGAGTCATACGCTCTACTGAGCACGTTTTCTAGTTTTCTGTTTAGTCGAATTAGTTCTAAAAATGACTAATGAGAACAGGTTTTCTCAAAGTATTACAGTTACTGTATTAAAGTGACACACACATATATATAGATAGACAGATAAACATAAGCAGCAGTGGGATATGTGAAGGCATGGTGATTTTAATTAGTTCCTCCAGTCCTAGTTAGATATTAGTGTATGAATGCACCATTGTAAAATAATATAATAACTGTTTTCACACCCTCCACTGCCTTACAGGTGTCAAAAAAGCCTATATACTATTCAGGCTTTGTCAAAAATTTTTGTTTTAATTAAGTTCCATGTTCTGTCATTTTGGAATGAGTCACTGACCCTTTGAAAGAGGAGTTATCTAAATTTTGAATGGCTTAAATGGCATGTGAGCTTAATGACCTTAAACATCGAATAACAACAGCGATCAACTCAGTGGATCGTGACATGCTAATACGTGCCTGGGAGGAATTCTCTTATCGCATTGATGTTACCCGCGCTGCAGGTGGTGGCCACATTGAACACTTGTAAGACAGGAAATAAAAGTTGATTGTGAGTAGAATACTTGTGACTTGGCTGGAGTTTTGTATTACTTTTCCTTAATAAAATATTGCGTAATGAAGTCGGTTCATTCTTTTTGCATAACCCTGTACTTTCAACTTTCTGTGCACACCCTTTACTGCCTAACAACAGACATTTCAATACAACCAGCTCCAGTTTTCAGTTTTAAAGTTTCTGTGTTTAGCTTTGAGTTGTGCTATTTATAGACTACCACCTACGGAGCCCTCACAGTTAATTTACACTTTGCTTTGCACCTAAAACTGAAATTCACACAACTGTTGTTGTTGTTTTTCTCCTCTTCATTTCTTGCATGAATTTGAATAATGCAATGAATAACTATCTTTCACACATTTTTAAATCTTTTATATTGGATCTTTAGGTTTTGGAAATGAGAGTTTGTAAAGTGGACTGGGGTCTATGACACAGTGAATCAAACTGTAAACTCAGCTTGCACTAATACAGCTCCATGACTCCTCTGCAGTATAATGAGAAAACAGAAGTGTGTGTAGGTGTCTGCTATCTCTCTGAGGACCTCTTTTCCTTCCTTTCACCTTTTCCACCAGACACACACACACACAGCTGACAGCCCTCACCTCCAGTGGCAGATCAGTTATGTAACATACTGTATATAGATGATGGAGTCTGGAAGACCTCCTTCTCTCACTCCCACAGACACACACCATGTACAGTGCACTACATGTGTGTGCATGCGTTAGAGTGTGTCACTTCAGCTTCCTTCTGCACTTCCATACTTCACACACCTTCTGTCGTGATAGCCGGTGACGTCCTGTTTTGGGACTTATGCTGGAGATACAGTATCTGCTGTCTCATGCTGCCTTCATCAGCCTCGGCATGACTCTGCCCCTTATCGGCCTACATGACATCCACCTGTTGCTCATTAGCCCTGCCTGGCAGGTCTTTAACATCTCTTCTCCTCCGTCAGCCTTTTGCTGGTTCGTTTGCCTCCACCTGTGATTCTTGCCTGCTTTTATTTGGCCCCGGCCCCTTGTTTTGTTTGTATGTTTTGTTTTGAACTCTGGTATTTATGGTCTCTTGATTCTCTGCACTTGGTTGACTCAGGCACCTGTTTCACTTTGCTAGTTATGCTGTTCACCCTTTGTTCTTAGTTGAAACATTGCTCCCTAAAAGTGTACCTGTTGGCAGTATTATTATTATATAGTCAGGTTGAGCTTTTCCTTGCTTGATGCACTGGGATGGTTTGAGTTGATTACTCTCTGTGTCATTCTTATAGTTTGCTTGTGTTTCTTGTGTTGTTCGGTCATGTCCTTCGTCTGCCTTTGCTTTGTGTATACTCGTCTTCGTTTTCCTGTTTGAGCATTTTCCTCTTCACTACCTCATTGTCATTACTAAAGCCTTGTCACTACACAATGTTTTGCATCTGTTGGGTTCACATAGGTTAAATCATAACATCTTCTTTCCTATATTTCATTTTTTACACTGAGGTAAGTCATCTGAAGAGTTTTTTTACATTCAAACACCAAGAGCACCAGAATATTGTGATGTTAATTTATTCTCACTGGTGACGCGCTGTTTACTTTCACGCCTACTCACTGTGAGTAGAAGTGTTTTAAAGTGATTAAATGTATACATTTCTCCACTGTGTCTAATGACAGGAAATTTATATAAGCCGGAAACCTGTTGTGGAAACCTCAGACTCACTGTTTTTCTAGATCGCAGCATGTTGTAATCTGTATCTTTGTCACGTGATGTAAATCTAACCACCATAAAAATGCCTGATTTCACCTGGTTAAAAACAGCATAGAAGCTGGAAATATTCTGGGTATATTTCCAGGTGCAGGATGACATTTGCAGTGACAAACATGACTTAATCGTGCTCTGCAACACACCCTGATCCAGCTAAACATTTTGTGGTTTATACCATATGTCTAGACAGGGGGGAGACCTTTAACCACTGGTGTAACTTACTGAAAGCTGCATTAACTAGGATTTTGCACAAATTTGAATAAATAAAATATAAAATTGTCTCGAGATGCATCCCCCTGCTGTAATAACTTTAATATTCATGCTTATCACGGTCTATGGGTGCTTCCCCTGCTAATGTGTTTGGTTTGAGTCAGATCAATTCTGGTGCATTTGCCCAAACTGTACAGTTAATTTAGGTTGCTGGCACACACACACTGGCGTAAACTAAGTAACCATCTTTACACTGACCTGACCCTAACCTTAACCATAACCTTTGCCTCACCTTACTCTAGTCTTATACCAGATCATCTCCAGACTGGTTGTCCTCAAGATTCTGTCAAGTTACACAGTATGAAAGCATAGACAGATTAGCTATTAATATATAAATAAATGAAAAAAAAAACACAACTGGTTTGATATGGAACAATTATTCAACATCTTTAAAATTAAATTTGACAAAGTGGTACAGTAGGCAATTAATGTACAAGAGGACAGTCAAGAGAAAAGCATCCTTGCTGAGATAAACAGACCTGAGGTCAGCTAATGGCATTAGTGGTCAATAATACTCAGCTAATCTTTATCCTGCTGCTGAGTAATACAGGCACAATCTACTCAGTGCAACAAAACAACACCTCTGTTGTCAACAAAGAGCACAACACAAGAACACCTTTGTTGCCATTGGCTATTTTTACACTACTCATTAGCCATCTACCTCCATGTACAAACCAAAACCGGCTACATTTCCACCTGAAGACCACGTCCAGCAGTGTCCTCTGAGATGGTCAGTGTTGGCTACAACAGGAGTGACGATGCCCTCATGACTAAATCACCCTTTACTAATAATGAAAACAGTAGAAGCCATAGTAGAGCACAGGTGGTTTGCAAAATAGAATCTTATCTTTGGCTTTTGGTGTTCATAAAAATGTCTAAATAAAGAAGATGGTGAGTGTATCCACTAAAGTCCTGTAGAAACAAAGGATCCTAACATCAGCGTGCTGCTTGGGTTTCAGTGTAAAACGAACCCCCATCATAGAACAAAAATGTAAGCATGTGCATTGTTTTGTAAAAAACAAAACAAAAAACAAACTCAAAATAAATAAAAAGGGGACTAAAGTAAAAACTACCGCACAAATACCCAGATCCATACCTGTAAGCTGTGGTTTCTGTTTTGGTTGTAATCAGTTAAAAATAACTAAACTAAACTATTGGTTATAATGCTATATTATATCATATGCTAAGATGTCAAACACGGTTGTATTCTGACTGCATTTAAAAAGTGTCCATTGCTTACAAATGCCCGTTTAAGGCCAGGGAATCAGTCAGCCGTGCGCGCTACTCTGGGAGCCTACTCACCGTAGTGGGGACGCGGAGCTCCCGCGGCGGCCGAGCTGCTCGGGGGGTGCCGTCGGGGCGCCATGGCGCGTGGCGCTGTCCGTGCACAAAGGAGGAGATGAATGAAGAGGCAGCTGACTGTGGTAGTAGTTTGTAGTAAGCTCCCAAGCTCCTCTCCCCTCCCTCTCCTCTCTTACTCTGATACACTGCGCTCTGTGTGGAGACGTCACGCCAAACTGTTTTAACAAAGGGATCTGATGCTGGACTGAGCCAGACTGCGCCTGCACTGCTCGAATGATCTGTGCAGCCTGTTACTTAAATCTGGGATGTTAGACACTCATTATAGATGGAAAATGTTTTAATTCTCAGCTTTAGCGGCTGTATCGGAATGGGAATCGGACTGACGGATAACGAGGCTTCCTTAGGCCGGGTCTCAATATTTTATATGCTACGTTTCAAGTAGCACTGAAGTGAAATTGGTCTGAAGTTGGACATTCGGTTCACAAGACCTCTATGCAACCAAACCCTGTCCAGTGCTGTCTGAGTAGGGCAACGGAACCTCACCTACCCCGGACATGAGGGGTGGGGGTCAAAATCAGACATCCAAAAAATATTAAGATCTAATATAAAAGGTGTGCCCTTTGTGGAACATGTGGAGAGATAATTTTGAATAGTTTTTAACCAGTATCTCACAGGAGGTGGAAACTACTGAAGTTTATGTGTGATTTTTCTCATTATCTCATTTTTCAGTTGGACAGTAATTTACAGATGGTCCCTAACTTAATACAGCCATGTGCAGGGTAGGTGAGGTGCCGTTGTCCTACTCAGACAGCACTGGACATTGTTCGCTTGCATGGAGGTCTTGTGAAAAGAAAATGTGTCAACAACCAACTTCAAACCAATTTCACCTCGGTTTAAGTAGCTATGAAAATAGTTCTGCCCAAAAGTCCAGTTTTAAAATTTATTTGCAAATCAACTGCAAATTCACATTTAAAAATCTTAGTCTGGCAGATTACTTTATTACTGATCAAACGTACAAATCGACTAAACCCCGAGTTACGTAATTAACAGTAGGGGTGTGTGGGGTGTTGTGTGGGGGGGGGGGGGGGGGGGGGGGGTTGCACTGTTTGACTTTGACTTAATGCATTACTAAGACAAATTAGGATAATAGTCATTTTTTGGAACTTTGTGTGAAATCAGTGAGAAAGTATTATAACATTTTACTACAGAGATTCACTTCAGAAAAGGACCGTGCCGTGGCCTCAGTTCAGCTGGAGGCCGTGCCATCACGTTACCATCCCATGTGCTGATAGGATAAATGAGGTCTTTGGCACAATCCTTCATTGACAATCATGATTCTTAAACACAGTGTAATACTGTGCATCTCTACAGATTTTTGCTTATCACAATATTCAATTCAATTCAATACTATATTGTCATTGTCATAATAACACAGTTATAAATAACAATGAGATATCGTTTGAACATCTTAATACTGGCATAGCAAAGCAAAAGTGCCTCCCAAATATAAAAAATATGTCCTGTGTACTATTTAGTGCAACAAAACAACAGTTCAGCAGCAGGGTCAAGGCAGTAAACTGAGATGAGTAAGATGCTGTGTGAGAGCTGCAACAATGCAAAGTCTAGTTCACAGTTACTGCAGTGGTGGAGTGTGATATGTGGTGATGGAGGGGGACAGAGAGAGGGAGGGCTGTTCATTCAGTAGCCTCACTGCCTGAGGATAGAGGCTGCAGGCCAGTCTGGTGGTTCTGGAGCGGATGGACCTGTATCTCCTCCCAGAGGGCAGCAGGTGGAACAGGTGATGTGCAGGGTGATGCTGATCATGTAATACTTTCATATAATACAGCACATGGGATGGTAACGTGATGGCACGGCCTCCAGCTGAACTGAGGCCACGGCATGGTCCTTTTCTGAAGTGAATCTCTGTAGTAAAATGTTATAATACTTTCTCACTGATTTCACACAAAGTTCCAAAAAATGACTATTATCCTAATTTGTCTTAGTAATGCATTAAGTCAAAGTCAAACAGTGCAACCCCCCCCCCCCCCCCCCCCCCCCACACAACACCCCACACACCGTAGGACTACTCTCTCTCTCTCTCTCTCTCTCACACACCTACACACACATCCTTGTCTTTGTGGCATTGTAGGGACACCGGACAAGTTCATTCATTGTAGGAACCACCCTTTCTGAAGGTTGTACAACTCTGTAAAAAATCAGGTAGCATCCTGGAGTGGACATAAACAGAGCGATCACTTCAAATTTTTAATCAGACAAAGTAGAGTTCCCTGACATGACTAGGAAGAGCTTCCTGGGGATTTTCAGGTTTTTAGTTATAAGTGAGGTCATCATAAACACACTATCAGGGTTTTCTTTCTTCCTGAGTACCACAAAACACAGATTCTGGTTAAACTTACTTTGGAGAACCACTTAACACCTATGACTGTCAAAGTGAGGCCTTCTGCTGGATCTTAACAACTAGTAACTGGGGGTATTCATAGCAGTCCTGGGTCACTTATTAATTGAAATGTTTTGAGTTACATTTTTGAACGTGTGCGAGTCTGCTGCTAGTGCAGGGTTGGTGGGATTGGCACCTTTGGGAGTCTCCTGGGTGCCTCAGAAAAAAAAAGAAAAGGAAAGGAATAAGAAACTTGAACCAGTTCAAGTAGTAAGTGAAGCCAGGTCTGTGTAGCAGTAGTGACCGTGGTCTGGCCTGTGACTGGCTCAGCATTGGGACCTGTTGAATGGCTGAAGGCATTAAAACACAGAGTATGGTCTTATCAACCTTGTTTTTGTGTGAAAAGTGGGATCTGATTTTTTTTTGGACCTGATGACACTGCAGGACGTTGCTTTTCTTTTTTTTTTTTTTTTTTTTTTTTTTTTTTTAAATATTTTTAGAATTGGCTACCATATGACACCTAGTATTTAGTGCTATAAAAGATACAGGACATAAGTACTAGCAATGACAACATCAGATTGATAAAATGTTAGAATAGGATATATGAATACAATGGGAATACAAATAAAAAAGTTTAAAATTATATGTTTTATAAAATATTTTATTTGAGTAACTTGAGTGTTTCATCTATCTACACACCTGGTGCATTTTAGTTGTACAATCTTGTACTTTTAATTTCCTTGGTTGAATTTAACAGAGGCTGCTCCAAATAAAAGAGAGGTGGTTCAATAAATGTTTAATACATCTTTTATTTTAACTGAGGCCTAAACTCAAATTTACTGAGTGTTTACAAGTTCCACTTACATTCAACTTGTCATCTGTTTTAATGGGCTGGTATCAGAAGTTACTTTTTTTTGCTACTGACAGAACACATCTTTATCACCAGGCAGTGAAAACTGCCAGGTACTGAAAGCTGACATCAAATATGTGGTCAGACTCATAATCTTGATGACTTCTCTGATCATGGTTTCTGCTATTAAGTCAAAATTCTACCAATTTTATTCTTTAATAAGACTAAACATTACTTGCAGTCATTAAAAAAGTATTGTGTTGGTATTTGTCAGCAAAAGTAAGCTCTCCTCTCACTGTTATTTCCAAAACTTTACCAAGCCATCCTCTACATAAAAAAAGCACTCAAATTGTTTCCAAAATTAATCATTTTAAACAAAACTGAACAGTATCTAACAAACCTTTCACTGCAAATTACTGGGGCAACTAATGTATGAAATATACTTGAATATGCTTAAACGTGTCAACAAGCATAACCAGTGTCAAAGGGCATTAAATGACCTTTTTAAGCTTTGTTCTTTAGGAGATGTTATTCGATTCTTAATATAGAACTTTATGGCCAACCATTTTCTGTTTCTGAGTGCTACTTTTTCAAGTTCAAGGTACTTATCGCAGTTGTGCTTCCCTGGAACACGACAAGTAATGAAGGGCATCCTGTGCTTCTCCACAGCAAGGATCTCCTCTTTCTCCCACATCCTTCTCTTGAATGGTTGCCAACCTGTATAACAATTGACACAAATTAATATTTGTTTCTCAATTGAGAAAAAAAGTCAACATATTTTAAATCTTCAAAATATGCAACAAAGGATGAGAGAAAATGGATTTTAAGTGGAGACCACAGAGCAGGCAATCTTTAAAGTGCATGCATTAAAAAAATGAGTTTGAAATCAAATAGATAAAATTCATTTTGTCCAAAATTTTAATTTATAAATAAAATTAAAATCCTTTACCTTGTTCTACTTTTGGTGCTTTATGACCTGCTGTGGTCCTGTATCACTATGGTTCACATCTGACACTGTTGTTGCGACTCTCTGAAAACATAATAATAATAATACCATAGTAAATTTGAAATGGCTCCCTCAGATCACATTTTTCCACCTTATATAATTGCATTCCTCCCAAATTTCTAAAAAGGCCCTATTTTATCCCTCTATTTATATGCTACCATATGACTTTTCATTTTTATGCTTATGACACTCTTTATCAAACATGACAATTTCAGCAAACTATTTCCACCTAAGGGACTGCATGGACTCTATGAAAAGCTCAATGTCTCAAAACATTGTCTTGTTAAATGAGAATAAAACAGAAGTACTTTTATTTGCTGTGAGAGTGCTTAAAAATTCAGCTGGAGTTTCTGAGACTACAGTGTAAAATGGTACTCTTAGAATTTAGGCATCACAACTGGCTCTTCTCTGAATTTATTGGCCAACATTAAGAACCTTCCATCCATCCATTTTCCTCCGCTTATCCAGAACTGGGTCGCGGAACCTTGAATAATTTGATGGAGACGCAAACGGAGCAGGCAAGGAGGACTTCATGCTAGGCTAAAAGCTTGCGCTACCTGACCGCCATTACCCAGCCTCTTCCTAGCTACT
>NW_018128103.1:488773-489805 GCF_001952655.1 Monopterus albus | reverse complement strand
TGTAATCCCTGTGATAGACTGCCAACCTGTCCAGGGTGGACCACGCCTCCTGCCCAGTGTCAGCTGGGGTTGGCTCCAGCCCCCTGCCACCCTATTCAGGAATAAGCAGTACAGATAATGGATGGATGGTTGTGACCATATGGATGAATGGGGCATTAAGAATATCCCACAGATTTAGTCTTGTGCTGTATATATTGTAAGATTGGGGAACATGTTAGTGACAAATGAAAGTCAAGATGGATTTCCTGGCTTTTAGTCCTTGGGTGGATCAAGCTGAAACAACACAGGGTCCCGTATTTCCCCTAATTAGACCCCGCCCGATAAACACCCATGTCATTCAAACACCATACCCTTTGCTTTTTAGTCAGGTTTTCTGTTAAGAGTCCAACCCTGATGACATCTTGTCAGACATTGCTCCTCCAGAACCACAGAAGATATTATATTGCTGTTTTCACACATTGAGTGTTGTGCTCTCCACAGCTAATAAATCGATTTGGCATGTGAAAACAGGCCAGAAATTGCAGATACACTGTGGTGAAGTATTAGCTTTTGTTGCTATTGTTTATGTGATTGTGACAGTAGCAGTACTTAAATCTTCTTATTGATTACTTTTCTTATTGTTACATTCACTCTTGGGGTGTTTGTTGAAATTAGACCCAAATCATATCCGCTCCTCCATTCACACAGATGTTTGCCAAAAATATGTCACAAATGCTAAACATGAAAATTTCATTTCTTTGTCATTTACTTCCAATTCCAGTTTATTTTTATGAGCAATTAGATGAACATTTTTTGCCAGCTGTTGCTTTGTTGTGATTACATAGAGCATGAAACAATAAAAGACAATGACTTTGGCTCAGTGGGATGTGCTCGTATCCTGCATATGGATGAAAACTTTTGGAAAATCAAAGCAAAGACACTCGGTGATTCACGCAGTATATTGGACACCCTGGACCCCTGCATGTATGCCTACCGGTGCAACAGGGCCACCTCAGATGCCATCGTGGCTGGCCTCCATTATTTCCTTTCTCA
>NW_018128103.1:486213-488536 GCF_001952655.1 Monopterus albus | reverse complement strand
GCGGGGATGAAGCAGCTTACAGGGGGGAGGTGGCCGGTCTGGTGTCATGGTGCAAGGACAATAATTTCAGCCTCAACACGGACAAGACGAAGGAGATGATAGTGGACATGAGGAAGGAGAGGAGATCTCATCAGCCACTGTTCATCTGGGGTTTGAGGTGGAGAGGGTGAGCAGCTTTAAATACCTGGGCCTCCACATCAGTGAGGACTTCACTTGGACACTAAACATCACACAGCTGGTCAAGAAGGCCCAACAGCGGCTGTACTTCCTGAGGAGGCTGAGGAGGTTTGGCATGTCGCCTAGGATCTTTTGCAACTTCTACAGCTGGATCATTGAGAGCATCTTGACCAGCTGTATCACTGTCAAACCAAGCTCAAGTTCAACAGCTTATATCATACTTGAATTTAATTTAGAGTTTATGGATAGAAAAGAGACATTATGATATTTTAATGTGTAAAATATGATGCAGCTATCGTGGTCCCCACAAGAACTGAACGCCTGACTGCTGTGAGAGAGACTGGTCAAATTGTGATGATGAGTTCAACATCATTATTTAATAGATGGACAATGGTATCACCTGTAATCAAAGGCACAGCTGTATTCTTTTGATCCCTCAGCACTATATCAAAGCTGCAGCTACACTCTGTCAATTCTATTTGCATGCAAAATCTTCAGGCTCTGTGTTTGTGGTAGATTGCACAGTTATCTTGAACTAGGCAAATGTAAAACAATCACAGGCAGAACCAGCAACCAATGGGTTAATTTCATGAAAAGCAGCTAAATTCAGCACAGTTTCAATGTTCAAATTTAAGCCAATATGCATATTCATTTTCTTTCTCTAACTAAATAATTGCTTTTCACATTGAAAGCTAACCAAGTACATTTGGACAAACCTGTTTCCTCCAAGGCCAGTTTGCTTCTCCATAGTCATATGTTATCTCTTCTCCAACAATAATGTCCCTCAGAGTAAAGAGACAAAGATGTGGCTTGCCTGCTGCTATGACCTTCTTCATCTTGCAGTTTGGACAGTTGTGGTCATCATTGACCAGCCGCCCAAGACTGCCATCTTCTGTAGCTGCATCAACACTTCAGAAAATATAATAAATAACTGGTTAGGCATCATAACATTAAACTACTGATTGTAATTTATTGTGAGTTCTTAAGAGTATTTAAAGCAACTATCTTATTTTAGTAACATTTTTAAATACTCAAATACAGCAAAGCAGATTTTCCAAAAAAAAAAAAAAAAAAAAAAAAAAAAGACTTCAGTCCTTTATTCAGTGTTACTGTTGACTGTGGCTACATATGAAATGTCTGTAGATTTACTGTCACACAATTATAGTTTGAGATATGAAAAAAAAATTATTCAGAAATGTAAAATTGATTCCAAGCCTTACCACCACGGTTTTTCTTGCCAGTAGAAGTCAAACATGAAGACAGTGCAGCTACCATCATATTTCTTCCTTCTCCTTTGAGATTCTGCTGAATCTATTATTTCCCCTCTGTATTCTACTACAAAGTCTCGTTTTTGGAAAAGGGTCTTTGCAAACACCCCTCGACCTGGAGCATACACAGTTACCACTGTGAAAAACTTTACAGTTATGCACCCCTAGAAGCTGTATATACAGGAGCTATCCTTATAACACATCAATAACCATATCATTAATAAAAGTTAAAACTACAATAACAATGATATGAACTCTGCAGTAAATACAGTGAGTGACTTTATTTATTTAAAACCCCCAGAGAATAAATATTAATTTGCTTGCCTTGGTTTGTGTATCCACATGGATTCAACTAATGCCATGCCACTCCCTTAAGCACTCCAATACAAACACAATTATCTATAGCAGGGCTCCAGACTGTGAGTGATCATTCGCATTTTGTGACCAAATTTATTAAAGGAGCAACAGACTTTTTTCAAAACTTGCACTGGTGCAACTGTAAAATAAACAGGTCATGCAGGACTGACTGCTCTCACTGTAAAAATAGTGGACAGATGTAACAATTTCTGCAATACTGTCATTGCAACATTTATCTGCAGGTCTATCACTTGCCTGTCTCATAAAGCAGAGACTTCTAGTCTACCAAAGGTGTCAATCTACACTTACTCCATGACATGCTTCATCCCTAGACACCTTTTTACGCTTTGAGTTCATTTTTACCTTTGGCGCATTTGAAGTGTAATCACCACAGACAGCTGCTTAAATCAGGTAGATCACCTGTTAGCATATTATGTGTTGGAAACTTTTTATTTCAGTCTCTTCTGATGGCTTAGGCTCCTGGTGTCACTGTGAGCTTTCGGGTTTTACTTTCCCGCCCG
>NW_018128103.1:483611-485219 GCF_001952655.1 Monopterus albus | reverse complement strand
GTTATATCACTCCTATAGTGGTGAGGCTGTTGAATTTCTCTATACAGTTCTCTAACTTGTCCTCACGACTACAGTTTTCATTCCTTTTACACAGGTTTTTCACTGAATTGTAGACAAATCTGTGCTCTTCCTGGCAGTATAACTGTGGAAGCAAATGGATTCACAGAAGATGCACAGTGCGCTGTAGAGTGACAAGTGCCAACCAACTGCCGCATTGACTCCTGTATGTATGTAAACAGTACTATGCAGGTGGTCATAACGTTATGCCTGATGGGTGTATACTCGAGATGAAATATTATAGCCCAATCTTCTTCATCATTGTCATCAGACAAACCCCACCAATAATCTTTCTTTAAGTAGTAGGCTACTAGTAACTTTAGCCCAGAAATGAGATGCACTAGCCATATAAGTGAGAGCTGAACTTGTTCCAGAAGTAATTTCCCCCATTTATTTTTTAACATAAGTCTCCCTCTCTGTGAATTTAATTTTTAATATAGGCCATGCACACTGGATGGTAAGGGTATTTTTAAAAAATTGCAAAAAATACTGATTCTTTTGTATTATGTAAAAGAGAGGTAGTGGCACCAAATCTGGCACTGGTGTCACCATCTGTGAGATGTGTTGCCACCAGTGTGAAATGTTAGTCTGGAGTCCTGCCATTTTTGATTCAATTATACATTCCTAGGCTAAGCTCCTTAGTACTATTTAAGCTTTACTAGTAAGCTCTGCCAAACATAAAACAAAAAATGAAAAGCAAGGTATAACATAAATGTACAAACCATATCTTTAAAAGAGTTGATGTCCTTCACTTCCAATTCTGCTGTCTTGTCCTGTGCCCTGGCAGCATGTTCTATTGCATCCTATGGGGGTTTCCTGCATCTCATTGGAGCCATTGCAGCCTATACTCAAACACAGACCAGTTTTTATTTAACCAGATACCTCCATAAATCTTACACTTTACCCACTGTAATGTAACCAGATACTGTTGCTGGTTACAGTTTGGTACATACAAGCAATAACAACTAGTATATCCCAGTTTTAACTCTATGATTTATGAATAGATGGAACACAAATTGCTGCATAAACCAAAGGCACACTGTAGATGTTTCAAAACAACAATGCTCTGTTTATTCTCTCTTCATGTTCTACTACAAAGCATTGAGTTTGTTCAGTCTGAAGCAAAAGACAAGATCTACAACACACACTGCTCAAGAGAAAACTCTTTCATTGGGTACAGTGGTTGTTTTCATTCTGGCCGTGGAACACTGGACCAGCTCTATACCCTCCTCGGGGTGGTGGAGGGTTCATGGGAGTCCACATGTGTTTCATGGATGTGGAGAAGGCATTCAACCGTGTCCCTTGTGGCACCCTGTGGGGGGTGCTCTGGGAGTACGGGGTCCAGGGCCCTTTGCTGAAGGCCGTCCAGTCCCTGTACGACCGGAGCAGGAGCTTGGTTTGCATTGCCGGCAGTAAGTTGAACTTGTTTCCAGTGCATGTTGGACTCCAGCAGGGCTGCCCTTTGTCACCGGTTCTGTTCATTATTTTTATGGACAGGATTTCTAGGTGCAGCCAGGGGCCGGAGGGAGTCCGGTTTGGGGACCACAGGAT
>NW_018128103.1:480449-483497 GCF_001952655.1 Monopterus albus | reverse complement strand
GTGGAGAGTTCCTGCCTCAAGTGGAGGAGTTCAAGTATCTTGGGGTCTTGTTCACGAGTGAGGGAAGGATGGAACGGAAGATTGACAGGTGGATCGGTGCAGCTTCTGCAGTAATGCAGCTCTCGATTTACTGGTCAATCTACGTTCCGACTCTCACCTATGGTCATGAGCTTTGGGTCATGATCGAAAGGGCAAGATCCCGAATACAGGCGGCCAAAATGAGCTTCCTCTGCAGGGTGGCCAGGCGCACCCTCAGAGATAGGGAGGAGGAGCTCAGAGTAGAACCGCTGCTCCTCCACATCGAGAGGAGCGAGCTGAGGTGGCTTGGGCATCTGTTTCGGATGCCTCCTGGGCGCCTTCCTAGGGAGGTGTTCCGGGCATGTCCCACCAGGAGGAGGCCTTAGGGAAGACCCAGGACATGCTGGAGGGACTATGTCTCTCCTCCGGGGGAATGCCTCGGTATCCCCCCTGGAGGAGCTGGAGGAAGTGTCTGGAGTGAGGGAAGTCTGGGCATCTTTGCTTAGACTGCTGCCCCCGCGACCCAATTCCAGATAAGCGGAGGAAAATGGACGGATGGACGTTACCTTCTGCAGTTACTTTTACAGATGCTATGAAAATTCAAAGGCAGTTAACTGCTATTTTACTAAATGTGATTTCTCCATAGTTTTTTAATTCTGTGTGCAGTTTTGCTGACAAAAGGTTTGCTTATCATGTTAGAAAAAAAACATCTCTTGAACTAGCTGTTACCACTAGTACTACAGTAACCACATTTGCTAGCAGTGGAAGTTCAATAGTGTATTATCTTATTTGCAACAACTCTGTTAATGAATGTAACAAGTGTAGATGTGTAACTATACTGATTTCTTGATTTTAATATGAAAATACACTATAGTCTTTTCTATTTATAGTTATTCAATAACTAGGGATGCACTGATAGCAGTATTGGGCCCGATAACACCCTCTAGTATTTGAACTAACTGTATAAAGTTGTGCTATCAAATCAAATCATATTTATTTATATAGCACTTTAAAACAACATCCAGCTGACCAAAGTACTTCACATTGCAAAATAAAATCACAATAAAGAACTAAAATAAAGTAAATAAAATCAGTGCAAATAAAAATAAAACAGCACAACAACAAACACACATAAATGTGTGTAAAATAAATAAAATTAAGTTTAAAGGAGTTAGAAGGAATGCATCAAGCCCTACTGTGTATTAAAAGCCAAGCCAAATAAATGGGTTTTAAGCAAGGATTTAAAAGTCATGAGGTCAGTAGCTGACCTAACATTAAAAGGCTATTCCATAACTTAGGGGCTGCAACAGTAAAAGCACGGTCACCCCAGCATTTATATCTGACCCTAGGAACCTCTAAAAGAAAATGGCTTGAAGATCTGAGGGACCTAGCAGGTTTGTGCCAGTGCACTAGTTCAGTGAGGTAAAATGGAGCGAAACTGTTAAGAGCCTTAAAAACAAAAATCAATAACTTAAAATCAATTCTAAAATGGACTGGAAGCCAGTGGAGAGAAGCCAGTACCATGGTTATATGCTTGAATTTCCTAGTATTTGTCAAAAGACAAGCAGCCGCATTTTGCACCATTTGGAGACGAGTGAGAGAAGACTGGTTAACACCTAGGTGTAGAGCATTACAATAATCAAGTCTAGAAGTGATCAAAGTGTGGATTGCAATCTCAAAATCATTAAAAGAAAGGAATGCCTTGACCTTGCTTAACAGCCTCAGGTGGAAGAAGCTAAATTTCACAACTGAGTTGATTTGCTTGTCAAACCTCAAGTCGCCATCAAACATCACCCCTAGATTTTTTTACAGTTGACTTCAGACGTCGAGCCAGGGTCCAGGCCCTGGTTAGAAGCAGTTAGGTTTGCCAGGTCGCCAAATAGCACACACTCAGTCTTATTTTCATTGAGATTTAAAAAGTTAAGTGCCAACCATGATTTCAAGTTTGTCAGACAGTCAAACAATGATTGTAATGACATTCCTCTTGTTGCCTTCAATGGTAAGTAAATCTGAATGTCATCAGCATAACAATGAAAAGAAAGGCCATATTTTCTTAAAATAGATCCCAATGGGAGCATGTGCAAACAGAACAAAATGGGACCAAACAGATCCTTGGGGGACACCACATGAAAGGATATTTGAGGACAACGAACAGGTACCAATATTAACAGTAAAACTTCTACTGGTGAGATAAGATCTGAACCAGTTAAGAACAGTACCTTGAATTCCTATGCACTGCTCCAAATGAGATAAGAGGATTCCATGATCCACTGTATCAAAGGCAGCAGTGAGATCTAAAAGCACCAATAAAACCAAATCCCCGGCATCTCTAGCCAACAGGATGTCATTACTGATTCTTAATAATGCAGACTCAGTACTATGTTTTGATTTAAAACCAGACTGAAATTGCTCCTCAATGCCATTATCTGTTAAAAAAGACTAAAGTTGGATAAAAACAATCTTCTCCAGAACTTTAGACATAAAAGATCATTTAGACACTGGTCTAACATTAGAAAACACTAAGGGATCAAGATTTGGCTTTTTGAGAAGAGGCTAAACAATTGCTCATTTAAAAGCATCTGGAACTGAGCCTGTCCTTAAACATAAATTAATCAGAGCCATAAAGCTAGGCAATAGAGTCAAAAACATCTTTAAACAGTCTAGCTGGCAAACAATCCAAAGAACAGTGAGATGCTTTGATCAGTTTGAGTCTGTATCTTTGCCTATGCTATCTGAAATGGTTCACCATCAAAGACAGCAGAATGCAGAGGAATATCAGCTGGGTCAGGATTAGTCAAACAGGAGGATACCACTTAAAGCATAAGTCATTACACTTTTATGGTAATTGTAATTTTTATAGAAGAAATGCTGCATCATTAAGTACACACATTGGTACTTGGTCTTAAAAGAGTGGTATTGGTGCATTCTTATCTAAAAATTAACGTGTATATTTGTCAGGTTTGCCCGGCTGCACCTTCCTCTCTTCTCTCTTTCTCGCTCTAGTCTGCTCCTTCTCCCTGATTCTCTTGA
>NW_018128103.1:467934-480257 GCF_001952655.1 Monopterus albus | reverse complement strand
CTGGACCTTGGCTTCCTCAGCTCCACCAACCACTTTCACAGGTCGATGCACAGTCTCCTCATTCGTTCCACTCTCTGTTACTTCTTCAGTCTACCGGATCTCCACCTTGACCAGCCCAGGAGTGTCTCCTTCCCTTGCAGCCCAACCACATCACTCCATGGACAATAACCCCTCCACTACTGTTGGTCATCACCCGGTGATATTCATCCCAGTCTATTTTTTGTATGTAATTATTGCACCCCTGTTTAGCACTGTAATAAACCCACCTATTGCACTGAAGCCAGCCACCTGGGTCTGTTCATTTCTGCTCGCTCACAATTGTGTCGAGCGATCCTAACAATATTTTTGTTTGTGATGCACAGTTCAAAACTGAGAGGTGACCAAAGGCATTACAGAAGAGAGCCAAGTTGAAAATGGAGGAAAGAAAATGAGAAAGACATGAAAAAGAGTGAGAAAAAGGAGAAACAAAAACAGGAAAAGGAAGAGAAAAAGAAGAGAAGTGGGAGAGGAAGGAGAAAGAAGCCTCCTCTCCTGTCGTTCTGAGGAATGATGAGGACGGGACAGAGTGGAAGAGGGTGCCGCTAGGGGGAGTGGCTGAGGCAGACAAGAGACAACAACCAGGTAACAGAGAAGTTTTCACTGCAGCAGGTCACTCACACAGTGATAGAACACAACATAGATACCCACCCTAAATTAAAAATTGGGAGACTAGACAAAATATTTAAGAAACCCAATCAGGTGCACGTGTTGTTAAAAAAAAAAGAGAGCAGCTAAAAAAAAATAGGGGACAAAATGGAGGGAAATAAAAAGATACAATTAATAAAAAGATCTTAGCAACCAACTAAAAACAGCCTGGTAAGTCCAGCAGTTCTGTACAAACCATGATCTGGATGACTAAGAGGAGAGACACTGTGAAATAAGGATTTAAATTACCATTACCAATGAAGTGAAGTAGTTGGGGTTGTACTGTTAGAAATGTCATAGCAGTAGAAGTTGCTCTAACTGGTCTAATAATTATATGTTATAGAATAAACAGGAGAAGGCAAATGTGAGCAGACAGATGTCAAGACAAGTCAAATATCCAGAAAGACCTTAGTACCTGCACAGACGCAGTCAGTTAGCACTGTGCAGTCTCCTAACCTGACCTGTGCCAACAAGGACTAACCTAATGTGACTTTACTTACATGAACTTAAGCTAAATGAGTCTGATCTACCTTAAGTTAGCCTAATATTAATGTAGCCTAAACAAACCTAAAATAATCTGAGAGGAACTGAGGGAACTTCACTGCTGTTACCAAAAAGTAGTCGGGGTTGTACTGTTAGAAATGTCATAGCAGTGGTAGTAGAAGTTGCTC
The DNA here is from genome assembly GCF_001952655.1 of Monopterus albus. NCBI lineage: Eukaryota > Metazoa > Chordata > Actinopteri > Synbranchiformes > Synbranchidae > Monopterus > Monopterus albus. The sequence continues at coordinate 478,902 of NW_018128103.1, read as the reverse complement.
TAACTGATCTAATAATTATATGTTATATAATAAAAAGTATGATTGATGTTCATAATAAATTATACCAACCAGGAGCTGCAGTAAATCCTCACATCAGGACTAAAAGAATACATGTAAACAAAATACAACTAAGTACATCATCACTCTTTAGTAGAGCCAGTCCCAGCCCTGCTGGAGATTCTGCATGTTGGCCACATTTTGGCATTTCACTTCTTTCCTCTTTGCCAGTGGATCCCTGATAGTTTCACACTGTTCGGGGGTGGCTGTGGTTCAGGGCTCATAGTACGAGTCTTGCCCATATGTTAGTGTGCTTAACAAAACACTGAACCCAATGTCATGTTATAGCATGATACACATATATATGGTCCTATAAGAAACTAAATGGCCAAATGTTTGTCATAGCATGGCCTATACCAACCAGGAGCTGCAGTAAATCCTCACATCAGGACTAAAAGAATACATGTAAACAAAATACAACTAAGTATATCATCACTCTTTAGTAGAGCCAGTCCCAGCCCTGCTGGAGATTCTGCATGTTGGCCACATTTTGGCATTTCATTTCTTTCCTCTTTGCCAGTTGATCCCTGAATCCACAGTATAGTTTCAGACTGTTTGGGGGTGGCTGTGGTTCAGGGCTCATAGTATGAGCCCTGTCCATGTGCTAGTGTGAACCCAACGTCATGTTATAGCATAATACACATTCTGTATATATGGTTTTTTAAGAAACTAAATGACCAAACTTGTGTCATAGTGCATAGTGTGCAGGAACACAGGACACATTTTGACATGACATGAATAGAGAAGTTAAAAAACAAATTTTAAAAGTCAGGGTTAAATAAACAGGCAAGTATGGAAGACTGGTTCGCCTATGACGGGTAAGTTCCCCCTGCAGAATCTTGGGACAACCTAAGGCAGGCACAGCCACGATTACTTGACCTTGACGCCACTGTGAGCAGGCACAGTGTGCGACATGAAGCTCATGTTCTTGCACAAGAACAAAAGCCTTAATGGAAATAGTAAGATAAAATCCTACAGATCGGGATTAAGTGGTATAGAAACAGAGAGCCTTGACGCCACTGTGAGCAGGCAAAGTGTTCATACTACAGAGTAGAATGATCCAGTCCAGAGGAGGGGATGGTGTGCTTTCCCCTCGAATGGTGCATGTTCATTGATAACTGGGACTGGGAGAGAGACCCTGTCACTGACCTCTCATAATAAGCTTTCAGGGTCTGATCCCCCTAACATTTTAGAAAAGTGGCAGTATCTGCCTCAAAGATAAGACATGCAAACAGTCCGACTGTCTCTATGACAACTGAAAATTACTATAATTATTTGTTAATACTACTTCTACTACTACTGCAAGACAAGATTTTAACTAAAAGTTAAAATAATTGAATCTCGGTGCCTGCATTCCACATGTCCAAGTGTCCTTGGCCAAGACACTGAACCCCCAAGTTGCCCCCAATGGTTAGAACAATTGTTTGAGTTGGCACCACAGATGGCTGCCTTGGTTCTGAACTGGAAACAAATTCCTTGTGTGTAACATGCTTAGCCATATAAAGGTGATTATCCTGTGATTATTATTATTAAATAAAGAGGGGAGCACAGGCAAACATGATGGAGAAAGTGGAGATTCTCAGTCACCCAGGTCATGGTTATTTCCAGAAGTGTTTAAGGTTCTGAAGACGTTTTACCTCTGATCCAAGAGGCTTCCTCAGCTCTGACTGACCGGTGCCAAGTCCCAGGTGTTTGACCTGTGTGGAGTCGTTAGCACCTTAAGGACTGTTCAAGTCACATGTGGGTCGATGTCCCACTTGGCCATCACATGTATTGACAGGGTCACAAGAGTCAAGAAGAAAGGTCCAGTCAGAAGGACCTGGCTGCAAATACTGACTCACTGTTACTGCCCTCACACATACATGTAGCCCTGGGGTGGTTACTTTATGAAGGGTGCTTCCAAAGCCCCTCAGAGTGATCTGTGTGGGACAGGGGGCAAAGTTTCCCCTGAGCCCTACAGAACTTCCTGCACTAAAAACAGCACATCGGTAGTGCTCGTTCCACCCACGCCTCCAGTCAATCTCAGCCTGGACAAAGCCCTGCTTCACACTCCTCTGTCACCCGACTGTACAAAAACCCAGACAACGTCCTGCCTCTCCTTCCTCAATCTTCTGAGGCTTCCTAGAACATCTCTGCAGCCTCATTCAGCTCCTCTCACTCAGTAACTTTTGCCTCCTCCAACATTAGTTTCCACCACCACGGAGGTCTGTCAATGACCCTCTGTGACTTTGTGTCCTCACTCTCCCTCAGCGTGAAACTACATCTGACCTACCAATCCCTGATAAACTACTGCTCCCTCCCTCCCTCCCATCCATCTGTACTTTCAAGCCTCCCAATCCCTGACCTTTACACCTGACCCCTAATTCCTTTGTTTAATCAATGATTCATTTTTTACTCTTGATAATAACAATTATATTAAACAACTGTGTATTGATTAATATCTATCAATGTTGTTGAGGCTGTAAAATTGTCTCTAAAACTCAAAATAACCAAAGACTTAAAAACCAAACTGCATTGCCTATGAATAACTGGAGTTCACATGGTCATAGACAGAAAGGTGACAAACTAAAGAAAGAACCTGCTGGTCACAGATACATATACGTTTACATGATGGTTCACACAGTAAATGCTGAGCAACATCTTCAGAATGCCAAGTTCATGACAACTACTGCATTTCAAATTGTGCATTCACCTGTTTACTTAAGCAAAAGTACTAAAGTAATATCAGAAAAGGATAAAATCCTCAATGTGAAATGTCATAATATTACATAGAGTACAATTATATTGTGTTATGGTTACCGAATAGTCACATTGTGTTGAGATGAAGTGTGGATGTTGTACAGGGCTGGACCTGACCTAATCTGAACTCTTTTAATTTATTATTATTATTAATTTATCCTATACCACTGCATCACTTTTTACATAATGACTGAATGTTGTCTATGAAGAGTCTTAGTCTGTAAAATAACCTGTTATCTGCTTCTCAAAATAACAGTGGAGCAAAAAGGAAGCACAAATGACCTTAAAGGGGAATAAATGGGCATTTTTACTTAAAAATTATATTTAAATAAATATACTGAGCATCCACCTGTGACCAAGAAGAAGGAGAGGAAGACCAATAAAGAAGTAGAATGTAAATAAATAACATACAAGACTTTACACAAACTTTATAAAAAAAGATGCTAGTGATGGGGCAGCTCTGACATGGAGGGGTAACGTTTATTTAGTGTTTAAAAATGATTATCAGCGTGGGAGATGCTCTGACCCAGTCATCTCACCATCACAGTTGGCCCTTATCCAAGTTGCTCCTTATGTTTGGCTGTTTTTCCTGCTTCTAACCCATCAGCTTCAAGGACTGAATATTAAGGTTAATATACCCCACACACTGACAGGCGCCATGGTAATGATAATTTTTATTCTAAAGTATGCTACGCACACAATGAATTTGTCTCCGGTACAGAACTGAGGCAGCTATCTGCAGCACCAACTCACACACACTGATGGCAGCGCTGTTCCTGCAGGGCACTGCTCTGCCTATCATGGGCAACTTGGGGTTTAGTGCCTTGCCCAAGGACACTTCAACATGAGGAGCACGGGAACTGAGCCTCGGACCTTCCAGTTACGGAATGGCTGCTCTACCCCCTTGAAGCACAGCCACAGCAATGAAATAATTAGTTAGTTATTAGCAGACTGTGGAAAGCATGAAGATGTCACACCTTAACTTCATTTAATTTTGACCTGAGTTAAATATTGCTGAGTTGTGGCCTTTGTTGGTCAGATAAAATATTGTGCTGCACAGACAAAGTGGTTTCATACCTTTTTCACATGGATCAGGTTTTAAAATAGAAAGTAAACTTATAAAGCCAATTGTAAATAGACTGTTTGCTAGCTGAGTCTGAGTGAGTAAACAACTGAGGACTTTTTAAGGGGTGTTCTTTCATGTCAAGGCGGTGAAAAGCTGCTCACAGCTGCTGGGCCGACTGTTTTGAAGGAGTGAATTGTAAAAAAAAAAAAAGCTATTTCAGTGGAAATCACCAAACATACATCCATGCTGTGTATGTTACCCACAGACTGAACAGCAGAATGAGAGAAATACTTAACTAGAGACTGTATGGCATCTCCTGTTCTTGCCATAGGATGGCAGTAGCAGTCCAGACTTCTCTGGCCTCTTCATCTGCTCTTAGTCAGCAGGATCACAGTAGAGTTTGCATGCTGAGGAACACTTTAGCTCTGAGCTACCTACTACAGAGGCATATTACCAGTTTAATAGCTTTCCATTTTCTTTGCACAATGCCATTCATGAGTCACTCTCTGCTGCTGTCCCGGGTGATCACAGACCCAGTTGCTGCATCACTTTGAGCAGTACAGGTCTGTGCAACAGCGTTTGGCAGTTTTTTCATTTGTTGTCTCAACAAACCACCATTAATTTACTGAGCTAGTCAAACAAGGATGAGGCCAATGTCTTTATCTAGAAGATGCTCACTTTGTTTTCTCCCAGTTTGAACAAATGTGTCAATTTGTAAAATTCAGTTATTGTCCCACAGCTACACTGGTACAACTGTCTGTTTGCTGGCACTAATTTATTTGTGCCAGCTCATGAACATTCCTGTGACATTCATCAGCTACAGTAGCACTGTGTGTGTGCAGCAGCCAGCAAGTGGAATTTTCTTGAGGAATTGTTTTATCCCAACCTTAGTACAGCAGGCAGAGTTTTCTCCTGGGCTGTGGAGAGCTCCCACTGAACTCAGATCAATGATCAGGTAACAAGTTAGAAAGGGTTAAGGCTTGAAGGTTAGATACTTTAACTGAGCTTTGAATTGATCTTTTGTTCTGAATGAACATCAACCATTAGATCTTGGTAAAGGCAACAATACGTATATGCTCAGTACATGAGGAGCTTGTGATGGTGGAGTGAGCTGCAGCACTGAATGGTGTTAGAAGAAGGTATTAGCAGAGTAACAGCAAAAGGTGTTGGTTTATAAACATGAATATGATTGGAGTTTACTTGCCAAGCAGCTGATGGTGAGGCATGAATGACACAGCCAACATCAGTGCTGTCTCTGGGCCACAGATTTCTGACTGACCCCTGTGACGTGAAAGAGCACTCCTCTTTCCAAGTGTCATTAGCATCTTACCTGAGACACCATGGAGGTAACACAGAGGTACTGTATCTGCAGCGGGGGACACAGCCCAGATAAAACCCCCATTCTGTCACACTGGAAGTAAAACATTATATACAATGTTTGGAAAATGCCTTTTTTATATTAATCTCAAATATTCAAAGAGCAACTCTGCACTAAAGTCATAAAGGAAAAACACCTTGCGGAAAGAGATGACCGTACCGAACATCCTGGACAGATGTGGTCTGTTGTGCTTATGAGCAGACTGGCTCTGACAGCATGCTGCACAACTGTGTGTTGTGACGCCTTGCACAGGCTGTGGACAGAGCATGTAGCCAGCAGAAGATGCAGCTTGAGAATAACTGTTAGTCTGTTTGTTGCTACTCTAAGGACAGTCATATGACAAATGAGGAACCAACAGTAAATCTGGACTCCTTAAAGCACAAATAGGAAGTGGATCAGATGGCTTAGCTGTATTAAATAAAAGGTCAACAAGTGGAAAAAATGTTAATGTGTAGTGTCCATTTTTTAAAGAAATAATAGACAGTGTTGTGATAAAAGCAGCATAACACATAAACAGGGAGAAACTTCTATCTTTACATACAGAAAGAGGAGCCTGGTGGATCAGTCTTTCTCTGCCTGATTGCTTTGAAGCCACCAAATAATTTTTCTATTCATCCTTTATAAGTAGCCATGCTGTGCAGGCATGATGACAAAACACAAAGGCTGTCAAAATGATGTTGTGTAATGTTTCAATCACAGACAGCCTGTGTACATTGGTGTGTGTGTGTGGGACAGTACAGTCTCAGGCTGAGCATGGTCTTTGTGCTTACTGCATTTCTGTAACATGGCCAGCTGCTGTTTCTGGACTTCTCTTATAACCCTCTTGTCAAACTGTCACTACTGTTTGTGATTGGATGCAGACGTTCCAGGAACCTCTGTCAGAAGCCAACTCAGCTAGTGTAGGCCGCAGACGAGTCCTGCTATCCTTCACATCCAGTGCATCACTGGACAGTGCAGTGTAGTCACACCCTCACATAGTCTCTGTGAACTGCGACAAAAACACTGCAGGATGTAAAAAGTGAAAGCTTTTGTTTTTCCATTTGGCACAGTAAAGCTAAGAAACACATGAATTATCACAGTAACAATCATTTTATTTGTCATTGTAGTTTGTTTTAGCTTATTATTATTATTATTTTAATTATGTCACATGTAGTCTTTTTATTTCTTATGTGCATTTGTGTCAATGTCTTTTTTTTGTTCTCATGTGTTCTGTTTTACTATCAGTGTGTCAGCCATCTGCATTACGTTTAGAAAACAACCACATCCAGGAGTAATACAGTTAATACATCAGTCAAATAAAATAAAATCCAAGGCAGCAATCTGGACATATACAAATAAAACAAGTCCTAACTCTAGCTTGGCTGACACAACACATTGTGGCTAAAAGCCTTCTTCATGGAGTTGACAGTGACACACACAGAGACACAGCAACAGACCCGACACAAGCCAAGCCACAGGTGTGTGGGTAGAAAGGAGGCGGAGCTTCTCTTGTGCAGTCACCTCGACCCTCATCTCCAAAGAGCGCTGGCCTCTGTAGTGCCATTCTTACTTTTGATTCAGTCCAGTCTTTGCGTTCTTTGAAATACATTTCATACACTTAAATGCTCAAAGAAATCAAATTTGTATAGCTACTATATATTCTATGGTTTTTTTTGTTCATGAGTTCAGTGGATCTTCACATCCCAAATGTTGAACTCATTAAAAAACTGAGCTGTATAAACTAATGAAACTTATGAGGGTATATCTCACTGGTACCTGCTATTTGAAGGCTATGTTCTTGTTAAAACCAGGGTGAACCATAGCTCTCCCAGAGCTTCACAGGCCACGAGACTGCATGAGGCTGAATGTCAACTGAAACTCACATCTGGAAGTATCACAGAGTGTGTATTTCCTTTTGCCATCATGTTCTTAGTTCATTTCTTCTTTTATATTTTTATTAAAATGCATTTAAATACTTTGATGTCAGATTGGAAAATAACAGCAGCAGATTAAAAACTAATCTGCTGCTGTATGAGGGAGCAACTGAGTGGATGGGAGTGTGATCAGGAAGTGCAATGCACCATGACTTCTTTTTAAAGATTAGTCATTTCTGTGGCTTTGTTGTGATCTGGCAGTACAGAATACTGAAAATCAAAAGACAACCATTAATCGCTGACTAGTTGTCCTTACTTTAGACTATTTTTGTAGCATTAACAATGTAAAAAGACATCATCACATTCCAGTTATTACTGTGACAATCCTAAATCACTCAGGTTAATTATGAGCACAAACACAGGCAGATAATGTGATGGGACTTTGAAAAGGAGAGTTATTATATGGGAAATGTAAGGTGATTGCCTTCTGTCATAATACTGAGAATGATACAAAGAAGGTGCAGAAACAAACACTTGAAATAGGAAAATTTAATAATCAGAATATTCAAAATCAAACTTCCAGGTAATGGACATTTAAAGACACTTAGAACAATCTTGACATGTCTGACATATTTTTGTCCATTTCTGTTATGTTCCTCATGTCCTTTGCATGCTTAAGGCAACAGGTGTATAGTCAACCACAGTCCATTTGGTATAGATGTATCAGCAACTTGTACAAATAGCATACACTCATGTAATGGCAGGTATAAACTACATATAGCATATTAATGACATGTTCTTAAATTAAAAGAATCTGATATGTACCCAGAAACATTATAATATCCTCGTTTGTGAAGGCTGCATCTGATAATTACAATCCATGTGAAAATGAAGATATAAGTGCCATAAATGGCTACTATTTAAAAAAGAAAACTGAATTTTGAAAATATTTTCATCCACAGGAAGTGAGCATTTTTCATCTGCCTGCTGAAGGTCCTCAGAAATGTACAAAGATACAGACACTCTCTACAGCTTTCCTAACAAAGTGACATGTAAACTGCAGTCAGATACACATTATTATAATGTTAAAGCACAGCTGTGAGTGGTGGAGGTCAACCACAGATTAAAGAGATTAGAAGATTTTCAGATTAGCACTGGGTAATGAGCTTTCTACTATTTCTGTCTGACATTTGCCACATCTCTCAGTTTGAGGCACAGAGACAAACTGTGTTCAGATGCTGTATGTTCGAATTTATGCAATGAGAATTCTGGCATCATTTCATGCCAGCATTCAATGCAAAACACGAGGATATACAAATGTGAGCAAGCTGAGGGTGAATATGCTTTTGTATGAAATGATGAGTGCTTATCTCCAGGTTTTCCAACTTAAATTCATAACTATACAGAAGGAAAAAGAGAAGTGCAGGGGTCTCCACTCACACATTGGTGAGCTGTAGCATGTCGATACGCTGCTAGCTAGTACAGTGCTAGCTAATTACTGTGAAAATCCTAGCTAGCAGTAGTGCATATTTGCTTTTTATGAACACAAGGTGAAGATTCCCTTCGTGTTCAGTTGGAGGTCAGCTGAAATGTTGAATGGTGTAGACTGGCCAAACTTTACAAGATGAGATATCAGATACAGTATCTAAGAAACCCTTTCACTGGGGTTCACAGTTCCTGAGAATGAGCTCTTGACCATGGTGATGGACATTTAATATGAAATGATTAAGACCATAAAACACTGAGCCAGATTAGCAACACAACTCAAACAAAGGTGGGCCCAAAAACCTCAGATACAGTAAATGATAATGATGTTAGCATTCACAACAGTGTTAATATGACAGTATAAGGGAATGTCTGAACTCTTAATAGCAGTATAAGTGCCATTTTCAAATTGTTGTTCTAAAAATAACTTTTTTTAAGAGTAAACAGGGTTGTGTTGTAGCAAAGGCAGGTGTTTCTACTCATATGAAGGTTGCTTCTTATTAATGCATGTATTTGTCTCATATTTTTAATTAAACTAAAAATAATGAGCCTGGTCTACAGTTGTCAGCATTAGTTGACTGTATTATTTTACTGCAGTCATGCACAAAAGAAACTTGCTTACTCATGACACCTATGCGATGTGACCTATCCCAGTCTTTGAAGCAGAAGAACAGTTAGTTTTCCACTTTGTAACATGTCCCCTCCTAAACATTGGGAGATTGTTTTGGCTATGATACATCATCACATCGCTGGAAATGGTCCTCAACATCTAGTAGTGGTCAAGAACAATGGCTGGCTGAATTTAAGAGGGCCTTTTAAAGGCTTGCATGAAACTTTAAAACATCCATAATCCATCAGGAGGGGTCCTTCTATGACCTGCTAATCTGTGAGAACATTTAAATCACATTGAAATGATCACTTTTAATTTCACTAAAGCTAATTAAGGATGCATTAAGGATATTAATATTTAAACCATGTTTTATACAGCGCAAGATATAGAGACATAAATAGCCATTAATTATATGCATTCAGTTTGCATTCCATACAACCTTTGCAACTACTCTTCTCTGCACTTCTCTGTACTATTGGTCCAGAACACTAGGAATATTAGGGCTACAGTTGGTTAAAAGAGATAAAAATTTCAGTCATCCTTCACTTCTTACTCTCCTCTCTCACTCCTGTTTTTTGGTGCGTCCCTTGAACGTGTCCATGAAGTTGAAGGCTCCCACATAGTGGCCCATCAGAACGCCCTGTTTCGTAGGGAGGATGCTGCAGAGAGAAACACACCAAAACATGAGTTGGGCTTAGATTTAAAAACAAGTTTAGATGCAAGTGAGAGATTAAACAAGGTTTAGTATTGAGCTATAGTCTTATTTGCACTGTAATAAGATGTGACCCGTACAGCATCTCTAATATATGGACTGCTCTGTTTCATTTAGTAACGTTGTGTCCTGGTAACCTAACATTACCTAAGAAATCCCTCAAGCCTAAAGTCTTAAGCATTTTTTAAATTGTACGTAAATCCATTGTCTAATTATTCAAAACAATCAAATCACACATAACGATTATGCAAATGACATCCAAATTTACCTTGCTCTGTCACCAGCATTTCAACTGATTCACTTAAAGGAGCAAATTTACTAAACACCTCAACTGGAAATGTCCAAATCTTCTATCACACAAACAATTATAGTCTTTCATGTCTATATCGAACATATTGTACCCATTAATAAAACACAGTGGAAAAACTAAGTGAACCTTTGGATTTAATTACTGGTTGAAGCTTTTTGGCAGCATTAACCTCAAACCAGCTCTTCCTGTAGCTGTGGGTGAAACCTTCATAATGTTCAGGAGAAATGTGTTTCAGCTCAGATGTACTCTCAGGATGCCTGGTGTGAACGGCTCTACGAGTTCATTCTACAGCATCTCTGCTGGGTCGAGGTCTGGACTCTGACTGGGAAACCCACATGGCAGAATTTCCTCTTTTGAGGCCATTCTGTAATAAATTTACTTTAATGTTTAGCTAAAGGGGCAATGCCTTCCTAAACAGTTTACTCCTCCCTCTGTCAACTCAGTTGTAACTTTTTGTCACACACACTCCACATAGCTTAAGCCGGCCGTGTATAACTCAATAGTTCTCAGGTGGCACGGGCCCAGTTCTCAGAAAGAGCACATTCCCTAAGCTAATTCTGAGGCTGCTTACTCATTTGCTTTCTGAATGGTCCTCAGATGAGAATCCAACCAGCCAGAGTGAGGGGGAACAAGAGGGAAAAAAGCAAGGTCAAGAGTATTTCTGTCCATTTAAGGATCATAGCTACTGTTTCTTGAAATGACATTAAAGCTACACATTTGTCAATCAGCCCTGAATCCGGTGCTATGATTGGTCAAAC
>NW_018128103.1:461143-467878 GCF_001952655.1 Monopterus albus | reverse complement strand
TCATTGGGGTAGACTGTACTCAAGTTACAATGCAATTGGTCAAACTCATAAGGTGCCACCAGTGTACTTTAGAATGATAAATTCTATCAGTGTGCTTTGATATCAAAATGTGTACCTGCTATGCAAAATGCGTATAGGTTGGCAGATCTGCTACTTTGATTTTCTTGCCATCCCACAGCAGGTGAAACAAAATTCCTTATGCTGCACCACATTTTGTACATTGATCATCATCCCTTATACCCATGTTGTGTAGCTATAACTGGATGTAATATCGCTGATTTAGTATTTTAAATGGCCTTTAAATGGCTTTTGTACAAAAAAAAGGCTTTCTTACATTTTTCCATATACTGTCCCAGGGAAATGTGTCCTCTTCTATATCCAGGTCTCTGATCCATTTCTTTGCATATAGGTTATGCAGAACACCTTAACAACATTTTTATGAAACAAGCTGTCATTAGCTGTCATGTGCTTGTGTTGATGTTGAATTTGTCTATGGTAACATTTTTTGTTATAGAATGCTTTAGAATAATATAAATGAGGTTTTTGCTTTTTGGGATATTATACTCTGTGATTAAATAATCAAAGGTTTTAAAACAATTATTAAAGCATAGGTTTTGAAGGCTAATGATTCCACTTATTGTTTCATGCTGTGTTTGGATTGTGCCATATTGGTTGTGTGAAGTGCAACGCTAAAAGGCTGGAACAGCCCTTTAAAACTAGAAAACTAGACTAGAAAACATTCCAGATGCCGGTGCCTTTGTTGGTACTTACAATAAAAATGAATTTCTCACATAGCTCATAATGGAACAATTTATTTTCGCTAATGTACATAGACTTTGTTAAATCATTTGTGCCAGAATAATGCCTTCCTGCATTTCGTCTTAAATCAGTCTGTATTAGCAGCTTTGGGATGACTAACAGTCTTCTACTGTAACAATGACTGTCTTCAAAGAGGGAGCAGCAGCAAAGCTGGATAATACAACAACACATTATTAAAGGCTTGAATACAATAGCTTTTATGCAAAATGAACAGAGGTGACAGACGAGGCACTACTGCCATTTGTGTGAGCTGTGTTCCAGAGAAGAAAAGCTTTCTAATAGAGAATAATGGTTCTGTCCTCAGACAAATGGACCAGAGAAAGAAAAAGAACAAGGAGAAAAAATGTCTCTTATCAAATATAATTAAAGGGCAAAGCAATTCAGTCGAAACACTTAGGATTTTAGCTATAAGAGGCATGGTTATCAGAAACATTTTCATTACCAATCTTACTTCAAAGATACTACACATTCAAGCGATTAGTGTCAGATGATGAGAACTGGTATCAGTGATTCACACTGTCCTCCTACTGGAGCCAAAGCACAGAGTGATGCTTTATGAGAAATGTGGGCACCATGACTAAGCTTTCCTGACTCTTAAAAAGGCTATGCCAGTTTATACTGGCCTTTGGTCAGTGACACATTTGGTGTGGTAAACACTACAGTATGTGTACAATATCCCAATACTGAGTCATTAAAACAAAACAAAACAAGACAATTGCCTTTATCAATACGGAGCATGCCACGGTCAAGCTCAGGCTTTGTGAGTATGAACTCAGCAAGTTGAACTCAGGAGTCCAGACTCACAAGGGACAAGTGCAGTACGCTCAGTTTGCAGCTGGGATAAGAGTACTCTTGCTAACATCAGTGCCAGAAACCTCTGTGCTTAGATGCACAGCAAAGCTTTCATTTTCAGTAATTACTCTACAGCATCTACTGTGTCCCTGGTAGGCTAGTGGTTAAGGCGCAACACTCTCGCCACTGCAGCCTGGGTTGTGTCAGGAAGGGCATCTGGCATAAAACACGTGCCAAATGTCAACATGCAAGTTGTCAGTGTGATGATTTGCTGTGGCGACCCCTAAACGAGAAAAGCCAGAAGTGACTTTCTTTCTTACTCTACAGTGTCTACTGTAAATCAATGGGTATGCAGGAGCCTGACATGGTGAAAACAGTTCACACAGTTCCATAATAAAAGCCTGGTACTTTCCAGGAGCCCCAGTTACAACTGGTGCATACACACAAGATCTATGTCACTTCCCATAGAAAAGTTGGGATTTATAAAAACCAGTTTGGTGTGAAAATGTGCATAGCTGTACGCAAACTCTGACCCTTGTGTACCAACATTCTGGATATGAGGCAAAGCAGTGCAGCCACATTTTCTATGGCTCTTTCTTACAGGTGTAATTTCTCCTCTACACAATGTGGCAAACATTCAAGTAGCTGTGTTATATTCTGTTTGTATGGCACTAATTATCCCATAAGGACCTTTCTGTTTCAGCAAATACAGGCCAATCCTAATCCTAATCAATTACACTGGTTCATCACCACATTAACAAACCCTCAGAGCTTATAGGATATGACTGGGCTGTATGATGCTCACACTCAGTCCCGGGCAGTTTCAGAGCACCTCTGCATGGATAAAATGCCAAGTGCAATGCCAGTATGTGTCAGGTGGTAAATTCTTCTTGCTCAGGTTTTGCCATTAGGGTATTAACATATACGACCATTGTACACACCCAATAGCTCTTTTTTAAATTTGTATATAGATAAATATATTTATCAATTGTTGTTTTTTTTCTTCTTGTCTTTTATTTGTTATTCCATGTTTTATTCAGTTTTTATTTTATTTGGCGGACCTTGGGGGCCACTGAACTGGAGTCAAACTCCTTGTATTTTTAACATACTTGGCAATAAAAATTCTGATTGATTGAATATCCCAGTTTGTTTTCACATTTCTTTACAGAAGTAGAGAACAGAGCACTGGTAAACACATGTAAACCTTTGGTATAGATCCTGAAACCAGTAAATAAATGAGTCCCCAGGTGACTAGGGCAGCAGCTGCATACATCCTTTTCTTTTCATTGAAAGTCAAAGTCTTAAAATTTTGAAATCCTGAAGATTAAACTGGCAACTATTTCACTGACATTAATCATTCTTTCAACTAAAGCAGTCCAATCTACTTAAACTTAAAAATGTCATCAAAGGCAAAAGGAAAAACATAAATGCTACTTTTATTTTATTTATGGAACTATTTAACTGCAGATGCACAGTTGACATCTACTCTTAGTGTTTTTGAACTGCTGTATGTTAATATACACTACAATTCAAAAGTTTGGGGTCACCTCCATTTTTTCCAGTTGTTAGTATAATTCAACATCAAATACACTTGTGACTTTCTTTATAGAACTGAAATCAAAGAGTGTGCAGATGGATAGCATTGTTGCAGATGTGCTGCACTTATACATTGCTTTGCTTTCACTCTTCACTGTATGCCAGACACAAGGACAGTGTCTTCCTCCGGGCCATCACTCCAATGAACACTTAACCCATGACTGTATAACAGAACGACAACCCTCAGTGCAATACCTTGTTTATATACCTTTGTATATATCTGAAAAGTACTTTATTTTTATATTCCTAATGTATGTTCCTTCTTGTTTGCACATTCTTTTTCTTTCCTTTTTTGCTCTCTCAGCCTTATACTGTTTAAAAAAAAAACTTTATTTGATCTGTATTTGAGTTTTACTTTCCACTCATATGGAGAAGGTGGGATTTATGAGCTATACTGCAACCAGCCACCACAGGTGATCCCGTTCTGGTAGCTTCACCTCTGGGAGCTGTCATATTTGTGTCCATATTTTCTACAGTCGATGGGTCTACCTAATAAACTTAGTGGAAAACAGTTGTTTGTTCACACGCAGGGCCATGTTACTCTGCATTGCAGAAGCTGGACTTGCTCACATTTGGACTAAAATCCTATTCATTGGGTTTAGCTTGGGAGGAAAAGCTAAATCACAGAATAACATTTATACAATGAGATTTCTGTAGCAAATGTCTCAAGAACAATTTAGATGACTGACTACCCATAACTACCCATAGTTCTGGGACTGACTCTTTCCTTTTGATAGCAACACAAACATACAACTGAAAGGAAATTTGATGTTAAATCTACATCTGGAGCCCTTTATGTAACATTCTCTTACCTTTTCATAAATATATTGTGTTACCAGGTTTTACCTGGTTTGTCTCAGTAGTTTATTGTTTCTTGTGTAATTTAGCTTTTTTTCAATAAATTTAGTTCATAAACGTGTTTCATCTAAGAAGCGTCAAAATCAGATGACAGCAGAACATTACTGAATTTAAAATGCTCCTCTACATATCAGTACAACATGTCAAAAGAGTTAAAACAACATCTAAACACAAGATATTTACTGTTTTACCTACAAGACTCTACAGTTTGTGGGTGCACAAAGGCAGCAGGTTGTTGAATAAGATGGTAATTATGTAATGTCCATTCATCCTTCTTTCACATTATTGTTTCATTTTTGTTAATAGAACATGTCGTAGTTCTCATCAAATGTTACTTTTTAACTAGCTTTAGTCACTTTTTCATCATGAAAATAGGTCATAAATGAATATTTTTCATCAAAGTTTTCATTGATACAATAAAGGCTGCAGGTACACCAGGCCATAAAAAGGAACAGTACTGTGAGCTACAGTATAAGGCTACAAAGAATTAATGTGGACTAAAGAGCAAGAATGATGAGGAAAGAGCAAGAATGTACGAATGACAATAAGAAAGTCACTTTCAGCTTTTCCCATCTAGAGGTCGCCACAGTGAATCGTCACACTGACAACTTGCATGTTAACATTTGGCACGTGTTTTGCGCTGGGTGCCCTTCCTGACGCAACCCTGATTCGAACCTGGGCCGCAGTGGCGAGAGCGCTGCACCTTAACCACTAGCCTACTAGGGATGGCTCCAACAATGATGTGTGAAAATTGTGAAGAGATGAGAGGAAAAAATGAGAGAAGATGAAAAGAAAGGAGAGAAAGATTGAAAGAACCGGACAATCTCTGATCAGTTAATGTCACAAGAGATACTCGAAGTCTAAAAGAGAACTGACCACTTGTTAAGCAATCAGAAGCTCTTTGTTCACAGTTGTGCACAAGATGGGTGTCACCAGACTAACAGAACCTGTGACTTTCCATGATGGCATGTGAACCTAACACACAAATAGTGTGGAACTCTGCAGGTCTAAAAGCTAAAAGCATTCATCCCATTGCAATGCCTGCACTTTGAGCATTTTTTGGGGAGGATGGGGGATGGAAGGACATGGTTGTGTGGTAAGAGTGGTGGGCTTCTGAACAACAAGAACACCTGATTCTGATGAAAGTTTTACATCTTCATTACTAACAAATGTCTCAACAATGTTGCTGGACAAGACAGGAGCTGTTCAAAAGCTGTTCTGAATAAATAAGTTATCTGACCATATAAAAATTGTAAATAGAAAAAGTTTATTTGGATCTGAAACATGGAAGCCACACCACAAATGAGTAAATAGAGAGAGAGACTTTTCAAAGAAACACTGCAAATATCTTTAATAGCAAAGACAGCTCTGGGAATGCACTTTTGGCCCAATCACAATTCTCCGTTACACTATCCACTTAGCCCGTTTTGTGTGTTCAGGTGTAGTGGTGCCCCAATTCTCTTTACTGTAGGATTGAGGGGTAGGGTGCCTGTGGCTCAGGAGATACAGTGGGTCGTCTCCTAACTGAAAGATTAGCACTTTGATTCTTGGCTTATCCAGTTCACATGTTGAAGTGTTGAGCAAGACACTGAACCCCCAGTTCAGTGTGTCAATGGCCAAATAGTGTGAAAGCGCGTTGAGTTTGCTGCAATGCACAAAAAAGTGCACTGCAGTGGTAAGGCTACACAGCTTTACAGAGGGTTTTTGGAGACAGACTCAAAGACTGAGTGGTATGAGGCTAACTACAACAAAAGCTACCTGCAGTCAATGCTACACTCCACAAACAAATACACCAACATTCCCTGGTGTCAAAAACATACAGTGCCTATAAAAAGTATTCACCCCCTTGAATGTTTTACCCGTTTTATTGATTTTATAAATCAGTCATGGTCAATATAATTTGGCTTTTTTGAAGAAGAAAAAAAAAATACAACAAACCTCTAATGTTAAAGTGAAAACAGGTTTCTACAAAGTAATGTCAATTAAATAAAAATATGTAATGGGAAATAAGTGATTACATAAATATTCACCTCCTTCAAGTCAGTATGTAGTAGCTGCGCCTTTGGGTGCAATGACACCACTGGGTCTGTGTGGATAGGTCTCAATCAGGCTTGCACATCTGGACACTACAATTTTACTCCATTCTTCTTTGTAAAACTGCTCAAGCTCTGCCAGGTTGCCTGGGGTTCGGGCGTGAACAACCTTTTTCAAGTCCAGCTACAAATTCTCTATTGGATTGAGGTTTGGGCTTTGACTCGGCCGCTCCAGAACACTCACCTTGTTGACTTTAAACCATTTCTGTATAGCTTTCACTGTTTGCTTCTGGTCATTGTCTTGCTGGAAAATATGTCTTCTCCCAAGCCATAGTTCTCTTGTAGACTGAATAAGTTTCTCCTCCAGGATTTTCCTATATTTTGCCACATTCATTTTACCCTCTACCTTTACAAGCCTTCCAGGGCCGGCTGCTGAGAAGCATCCCCACAGCGTGATGCTGCCACCACTGTGCTTCACAGTGGGGATGGTGTGTTTGTGGTGATGTGTAGTGTGACACATGTGAGTGTCAAAAACACGACTGGCTCCCCTAAAATACACTACTGTAGTACTAAATAAGGATTGGCCTTGGATTGGCTTTATTCTGGCTGGTACTGCTCCTGTGAAATATGCCCGGAT
>NW_018128103.1:457302-460678 GCF_001952655.1 Monopterus albus | reverse complement strand
GGGGGGCTGCAGTGATGGTTGACTTTCTACAACTTTCTCCCATCTCCCGACTGCATCTCTGGAGCTCAGCCACAGTCATCTTTGGGTTCTTCTGTACCTCTCTCACCAAGGCTCTTCTCCTCCGATAGCTCAGTTTGGCCGGACGGCCAGCTCTAGGAAGGGTTGTGGTCGTCCCAAACGTCTTCCATTTATGGATTATGGAGGCCACTGTGCTCTTGGGAACCTTAAGTGCAGCAGAAATTTTTTTCTAATCTTGACCATATCTGTGCCTTGCCACAATTCTGTCTCTGAGCTCTTCAGGCAGTTCCTTTGACTTCATGATTCTCATTTGCTCTGACATGCACTGTGAGCTGTAGGGTCTTATAATAGACAGGTGTGTGGCTTTCCTAATCACGTCCAATCAGTATAATCAAACACAGCTGGACTCAAATGAAGGTGTACAACCATCTCAGGGATGATCAGAAGAAATGGACAGCACCTAAGTTAAATATATGAGTGTCACAGCAAAGGGTCTGAATACTTATGACCATGTGATATTTCAGTTTTTCTTTTTTAATAAATCTGCAAAAATGTCGAAAATTCTGTGTTTTTCTGTCAATATGGGGTGCTGTGTGTACATTAATGAGGAAAAAAATGAACTTAAATGATCTTAGCATATGGCTGCAAAATACCAAAGAGTGAAAATTTTAAGGGGGTCTGAATACTTTCTGTACCCACTGTATATTTTGCCACATTCATTTTACCCTCTACCTTTACAAGCCTTCCAGGGCTGGCTACTGAGAAGCATCCCCACATCGTGATGCTGCCACCAAAATTTTAAGGGGGTCTGAATACTTTCTGTACCCACTGTATATTTTGCCACATTCATTTTACCCTCTACCTTTACAAGCCTTCCAGGGCCGGCTGCTGAGAAGCATCCCCACAGCGTGATGCTGCCACCACTGTGCTTCACAGTGGGGATGGTGTGTTTGTGGTGATGTGCAGTGTTTGGTGTCCACCAAACACAGCATCTTGTCTGACGTACAAAAAGCACCATTTTGGTCTCATCAGACCAAAGAGCTTTCTTCCACTTGACCATGGCGTCTCCCACATGTCTTTTGATGAACACTAGTCAAGATTTAATAAAGAGTTTTTTTCAACAGTGGCTTTCTCTTTGCCACTCTCCCATGAAGCTTTGACTGGTGAAGAACCCGGGCAACAGTTGTTGTATGCAGAGTCTCTCCCATCTCAGCTGCTGAAGCTTGTAACTCCTTCAGAGTAGTCCATAGGTGTCTTGGTGCCCTCTCTCTCTAGTCTCCTTTTTGCACAGTGAGGATGACCTGATCTAGGCAGATTTAGATGTGTGCCATATTCCTTCCATTGCTTGATGGATTAAACTCAACTCTGGAGGATGTTCAGTGTGTTGGAATTTTTTTGACTCATACTTTTCAATTATCTTTTTTCTTGGAGTGTTCTTTTGTCTTCATGGTGTAATGGTAGCCAGGAATACTGATTAACCAGTGACCGGACTTTACAGACACAGGTGTCTTTATACTAAAGTCACTTGATACACATTCACTACACTCTGGTGGTCCTCATTTCACTAATTGTGAGACTACTAGCGCCAACCGGCTGGACCTCTGAATTAGGTCAGTCATTTTAAAGGGGATCAATATTTATGCAATTACATATTTCCCATTACATATTTTTATTTAGTTGACATTACTTTATAGAAACCTGTTTTCACTTTGACTTTAAAGGTTTTTGTATTTTTTTTTTAAACCAAATTATATTGACCATGATTGATTTATAAAACCAATAAATGAGTAAAACATCCAAGGGGGTGAATACTTTCCTGTATTCCTGTCCCTCCATTGTTGTTACTGTATCTGCTGTTAAAAATCGCAAACCGACGCTTAAAGACCTTGCGAGCAAAATCAATGCAGCTGAAGACAGTGTTGTGTGATTCAAAATTTCTGACAACTCATCATGTCTGTTTATTTAACCATTGTCTTTAACACATAGAGGTTTTGAAGAGTTGCCGCATTTCCTAGGGGAAGACTTCAACCACCAAATTTTTGTAACTCTGTTTTGAGGCTTAACTTAAAAATGAGGAGCACTCAAAAACAAGGAGTAGGGGTAAAAATTAAGAAATGGGACTATGTTTAAAGCCCTAATTTAGTTTTTGAATTTGATTTTACTGTAGGTGTTCCATGAGGCCATGGAAAAAAACTATCGGTCGGCCTCGAAGAAATTCTGGCAAACCGTCCGGTGCCTCAGGAGGGGGAAGCAGTGCCCTGCCAAAACTGTTTACAGTGGAGGTGGACAGTTGTTGACCTCGACTGGGGATATCGTCGGACGGTGGAAGGAATACTTCAAGGATCTCCTCAACCCCAGCGTCATGTCTTCCGATGAGGAAGCAGAGGCCGGGGGCTCGAAGGTGGACTCGTCTATCACCCAAGCCCAAGTCACTGAGGTAGTTGAGAAGCTTCTTGGTGGCAAGGCATCGGGGGTGGATGAGATCCGCCCTGAGTACCTTAAGTCTCTGGATGTTGTGGGGCTGTCTTGGTTGACATGCCTCCGCAACGTCGCATGGCGGTGGGGGACAGTTCCTCTGGACTGGCAGACCGGGGTGGTGGTCCCTCTTTTTAAGAAGGGGGACTGGAGGATGTGTTCCAACTATAGGGGAATCACACTCCTCAGCCTCCCCCGGAAAGATTATGCCAGGGTACAAGGGAAGGAGAATTCGACCGATAGTCGAACCTCGAATTCAAGAGGAACAATGCGGTTTTTGTCCTGGCTGTGGAACACTGGACCAGCTCTATACCCTCCTCAGGGTGGTGGAGGGTTCATGGGAGTTTGCCCAACCAGTCCACATGTGTTTCGTGGATCTGGAAAAGGCATTCGATCGTTTTCCTCGCGGCGCCCTGTTGAGGGTGGTCCGGGAGTACGGGGTCCGGGGCCCCTTACAAAGGGCCATCCAGTCCCTGTACGACCGGAGCAGGAGCTTGGTTTGCATTGCCGGCAGTAAGTCAGACTTTTTCCTGATGCATGTTGGACTCCAGCAGGGCTGCCCTTTGTCACCGGTTCTGTTCATTATTTTTATGGACAGAATTTATAGGTGTAGCCAGGGGCTGGAGGGAGTCCGGTTTGGGGATCACAGGATCTCATCTCTGCTTTTTGCAGATGACGTTGTCCTGTTGTCTCCATCAAACCAGGACTTCCAGCATGCACTAGGGTGGTTTGCAGCTGAGTGTGAAGCGGCTGGGATGAGAATCAGCACCTCCAAGTCCGAGGCCATGGTTCTCAGTTGGAAAAGGGTGGCTTGTTCCCTTCAGGTTGGTGGAGAGTTCCTGCCTCAAGTGGAGGAGTTCAAGTATCTTGGGGTCTTGTTCAC
>NW_018128103.1:449751-457204 GCF_001952655.1 Monopterus albus | reverse complement strand
GCTCCCTAAGAGATAGGGTGAGAAGCTTGGTCCCCCACGAGGAGCTCAGATTGGAACCGCTGCTCCTCCACATCGGGAGGAGCCAGCTGAGGTGGCTCGAGCGCCTGTTTCGGATGCCTCCTGGGTGCCTTCCTAGGGAGGTGTTCTGGGCACGTCCCACCGGGAGGAGGCCCCGGGGAAGACCCAGGACACACTGGAGGGACTATGTCTCTCGGCTTGCATGGGAACGCCTCGGTATTCCCCCAGAGGAGCTGGAGGAAGTGTCTGGAGAAAGGGAAGTCTGGGCATCTTTGCTTAGACTGCTGCCCCCGCGACCGGTTCCGGATAAGGGAGGAAAATGGATGGATGGTGTTCTAAAAAAGGTGGATCTAGTTCTGTATTTATCGGGTGTCTCAGAGTAGGAAATCCCTACTAATTGGCCCAAAATTCTCAGAATCATACAATCTTGGTCCTGCTTTTGGGAATAGAAGAGCATTTTATCAACATTCCAAATTAAGGAAATCACTCCTTAGGGGGAGTTCCAGCGGCGTCGGAACTGGTTAGGAGTGGTAAGCTGTTGGCATTCAGACAGAAATATGTGCAGATTGTGTGGGGGGAGAAATATTTTCCTAACAAGGACAAGAAAAGATACCTTATGGAAAAAAACTGACTAGTTTTGTGACAAATTTTGTGTGGGATGCAACTGCTCCAAATAAAGAAGCTCTTCACAGAAACTAAGGCCATTAAACATTATCATTCACAGGGAAGGTACAGTCTTTCAACAGTGACTTATTAAAACCGAAAATTTCAGCCACGGTGAATCTTTGATCGCTCTTACAGCTCGACAGATTATGCAAAGATTCCTTCACCACACAGTGTAAAATCAACAAGTATTACGGTTCTTTCATTCAAGATTCATTTAAAATCTAGCAAATCAAAATGCCCACACTGTCATTAACTTCACAGCATAGACACCAATGTAAAAACACCACAAAGAAAAAGACTTTAACTCAGGCAAGCAACATGTTGATGGTATACAGCCACATACATTTTTAATGTGCTACTTTACCACAGCCATAATTACAATCATTACTCTGCTTGGTTCTCCCACCAATAAAAGGTTTTTAATTCTTCCCCAGCATTTTGTTTTATTGAGTAACATTTCAGAAAAGCAATCTTACACAGCCTTAATAGAGAGTCAACAGTTGGCTATGACATGGAGATCTGTGCTGCCCTCCAAGGATATGCCTCCCCAGACCACCACTGACTCACCATTAATCCAGTCATGCTCGATGAGGCTACAGGCAGCATAACATTCACCATGGCGTCTCCAGATTCTTTCACACCTCTCACATGTGCTCAGTGTGAACCTGCTCTCATTTGTGAAGAGAACGGGGTGCCAGAGGTGGACTTGCCATTTCTAGTGTTCAATCCCAGCAGGAAACACATCTCAATGGGAAAACAGATTTTGACACAACACTGGTAGCAGGAGTTTTACATGTTCACAAACTATCCTCTCGCTTTCAGGAAGAGGCCCTCGGGATTTATTGTTCTGAAATAATTACAGACTATTTGGAGTTATGAGGGGTGCAAACCTAATCTACAGGTACCCAAGATTAAACATTAAATGGCTAGAAATGAGCACAATGAGCAGCCATGGGCTCCTTAAGTGTTCCCTTAATTTTTTTTGAGCAGTGGGCTTTGGACTCCTTCCTGCCTTTGTGACTGGTGGCAGAAAAGACACCAGCATAGTAAATATTAGCCAAGTGCTAATCACCATCCACTTTTCTTATGAGCATGTTATAGGTACATTTCAAATAAGGAAACTTGAATCTGTTTTGTTGACACAGCATGTATGTTTAGTCATCCTTGCAGAAGCTTAGACTGGGACAGAATTATCAGTAACAGGTCCAATAAGTTTAATGAATCTACAGAGTCTCGTGTTAGAACCTATTGTCCATGTCATTTAAAATTTTTACCCATGGTGCATGCTTATACATACACCTGCACATAAAAAAGCAGCTGAAATCACACCATTATAGGCGGTGTCCTTGAAACTGATTTGTTTTACATCCGCTTAAAAATGGCTCCTGACAGAAACATTATCATGCTTTGTAAGTTATATCTTTGGTGCTCACCACCATAAAATGGTCTCAGCATCTCCATAAAAATGATGGTCTTTAATGGCTCCAACTGTCATGGCAATATAAAAGGCAGCTTGAGGCCTGTGTTTGTTTCTACAAAAGATCATAAACACTCAGTAGACAGACAGCAGCCAGGTGATTTACTTCTTTATTATGCCTCTGTTTGTTGTTTCTGCTGGGTGTTAGTCCAGTTCCAGTCAAACTCTGCATTTGGAGACATTTTAAAATGATCACCTTTGGATGTGCTCTAGGTAGCAGTTTTGTTCCCAGACCCATGAAAGCATTCATATATTTCTTTATCCATTCCTTGTTTTATTGATCTTTTCATCAGTGTTGAGGGAAACATGTGGGTGGAATATTTAAAATGTTTTCCTCCTTTGCTGCAACAAGGCAAAAGCTTCAAAAACAGTGGATTAGTTATCAGACAGTCTGAGCAGCAAATATGATGACCTGCTGTAGAGTTACAGCTGCCAGCATCTTACAGATACTTGGATGATAACAGAAAGACTGGCCTGTAAAGCTATTTAAATAAACTTCTTAAACAGATCCTTTAAGGTGTAAAGTAAAACAAGCTTGCAAGGAAAAAAACTATTGAAGTCAATTGTGTTGGTTTTGATTTTTATTCTAAACTCCATGCGAGTTCAACAGTGGTACAAGAGATCAATGGTAAACCTGTAGAAAACTTTTTAATGATGTCAAATAATAATACAGGTTTTCAATCTGCAAATCAATCAAATAGGAAGCCTGACTCTCTGCAACCCCCCCCCCCCACGAAGGCTGAAAGATATTTTAAATATACTTAACACTTGCACTTGTTTTACTTTGAATGAAGATGTAAAATCAGAGTGAGATTATGTTGTCCCCGTTATAGATTTGGGTGAACACTTGGGTGCTGTAACAAAATCAAACAGACTAGAGATGTTCATGGACTGGTGTGTGTGGCCTGGCACCCAGGAGTGGATTACCAGCGGTGCAAAGGCAGCAGCTGCTCCGGACTCGCAGGGATGTCAAAGGACCAGACTCACTTTGACTATGACCAACACAACATTGATAATCATAATGTAATTCATAATATATAAAAATCTGCACATTTCTGAACACAAAACAGTCTCCAATTCACACCACTTGTGGATGCAGCTATCATCTTCATGGCCACTAATCCCAGCCCAAATTCTACATCAAGGTTTTAAGTTTCCAGTCCCATATGCTGTGACAGATTGCTGCTATCCATAGTATGTGAACTCCAGTGTTCTGCCCAGCTCCTACTATGCCCTCAGTCAGCCTCAGGGGATATCCCTTTTTGACTTGAACCATCCAAGATTCCTTGTATTTGTTCGACAATATAGGGCATTTTCCACGCTTGACTAGGTTGGTTGCAATTCATTTGATCTGGATAGGCTGCTTTAAAATTTCCAGTTTGTGCCTTTCTTGGTATATTTCCCCCTTTAAAGCACCTGCTTGTGATAAAAGGTTGTATAAATAAATAAACTTGGCCCTGAACTCAATTACAACAGCAGAAAATCAGCACTTGTGTAAAAAGACAGTGAGATAAACAAATGGAGGGCACTGAGCAAAGAAAAACAGATGACTGGGTAATGCTTTTAAAAGTGAAGTGAAAATTGAAAATGGTCCACACTACCCTGACATCCCTCAGTGAATCACTGCACACTGATCAAGTTATAAAAAAGGTTTTAACTGAAATGGCCTCAGGTTGTTTCCTCATTTATGAAAACTGCCTACACAGAGTTGTGTCATCTCTATACTTATGACTATTTCAAATAATGTGGGATTTATCTATTTGTAGTGGTGCTAGTCTGTGTGAGTCAATGCCAGCAGGCATGGTGTCAACCAGACTTATTTGCTTTACCGAGTGAAGAAGGAAAAGCAAAGACTAGGAAGACAGAATGGCACTGGAATGTTTGCTCAGATCGTGACCTCAAAAGCCCATTTTGTTGGACACCTGAATACAACTCTCCTTAAGAAACGGCAAAGGAATAGGTTCTTAATTTCTGCAACCTTTCCGTTGACATGCTGGGCTATGAGAAATGTGTTCAAGGTAGCCATTTATCATTAATGGAGGCAAGTGTTTGGCCCAATCTTTTATTATGAAAAATGACATCACATTATGGTTGAGTAATTACAACTACAGTCCAATATGAAAAGCTTACTGCTAACCAGTGCTGGAGCTAAGACAGAATTGTAGAATATTAGGAATAGTATCAACACTCTCCAGTCTATACAATGTTCATTTAATGAGGAAAGTGCTCACGTAAAAAATGACAATCATATTGCACATATGGTCTAGGAGTCAGAGTCCACGCCCAGCATTGGTGATCATCCATAGGAAGTGATGCTGGTAACATTTCCCCCAGTGCTAAAGAGGACATTGTGGCTGCTATGCAGAGGCCTTTCCGCAATTTAGAAACAGTATACTATAGATACAAGGTAGAGTGGCGACATGTGAACTGCACCGGGTCCTCATTACTTGGGCTGATTGAACAGTGCCATCTCTGGTTCAGTGGTCAATGTAGATTCTCAAATTAAAGCTGTTCTTCAAATCATAGTCAAGTCCCAAATTATAGCTGAGGGTGTAGCTAGCATGAACAAAGAAAGGCTGGTCACTAATAAACACCTAGTAAAATAACATTGAGGAGGAGGAATTACTTGTCTGTCTGCCCCCCGCCCACCTAAATTATATAATTCAAGAATCAGCTCAAGAGGAGTTATTCATAAGAACCTAATTAAAATTAAGACGACTCCTCTTATAGTAGAAAGTAATAGGACAATCAAATGTGGACTATTAAATATCAGATCTCTCATCTAAATCTCTTGTTAGTGAATGATTTGATAAGTGAACATCACATTGATTTACTGTGTCTTACTGAAACATGGTTACAGCAGGAAGAACATGTCAGTCTAAATTAATCCACTCCACCTAGTCACAGCAACTGTCACATCCCTCGAAGTTCAGGCCAAGGTGGAGGTCTGGCAGTGATCTTCAACTCAAGCCTATTATTCAACCCTAGACCGAAACATAGTTCTAACTCATTTGAAAGTCTCACTCAGAGTCTCTCACACCCAAACTGGAAAACTAAAAAGCCTGTTCTATTTGTTATTGTATACCGTCCACCTGCTCCTTTTAAAGTGAATTCTCAGACTTTGTCTGATTTAGTGCTTAGTACAGATAAAATAATCATAGTAGGCGACTTTAATATCCATGTAGATGCTGACAATGACAGCCTCAACAATGCATTCAGTTCATTATTAGACTCAACTGGCTTTTCTCAAATTGTAAACAAACTCACTCACTGTTTTAATCACACTCTTGATCTTGTTCTGACATATGGCATCGAAACTGAACACTTAATAGTTTTTCCCCATAACCCTCTTCTGTCTGACCATTTTCTAATAACTTTTGAATTTACATTAATGAATTATACTCTATGTGGGAAACAATTCTACTACAGCAGATGTCTATCTGGCAATGCTGTTACCAAGTTTAAGGAAATAATTCCATCATTATTTACTTCAGTGCCATTTGCCATTAACTTTCCTCCCATTGTTGTGGAAAAATTATCTTTTAAAGCTCAGTGAGTGTAAAATAAATACTTAACATCAGTTCTGAAAGTTATTACATATTTATTCCTGCAGGAAGGAGGTTTCTCTGAACAGAGTGTCTAATACAGTCTGTTACAGGGAAGCTCAATTAACAGAATGTGACTGCCCTTCTTATACTCAGCCTACAACAAAGAAGACAGATTCTCAAAAACATAAGGGAAACAGGATACAATTCACAACAGGATACCAGCCCTTTGGTCCCAAGTCACATCTAGTTTTGCAACCACAAGGCATACGACCATGCAATAAACAGTCTGGGGTCACAACCACACAAATGACTGCATACAATGACATGAAAGCCACAGCTAAAGAACTTAAGGGGTGCTATTATAAAAATTGCCACCACAGTCACACCATCTGGGCACAGTCTGGGGCCACAACCACACAAATGACTGCATACAATGACATGAAAGCCACAGCTAAAGAACTTAAGGGGTGCTATTATAAAAATTGCCACCATACCACACAAGTCGATAATCTTGTTGATAGCACTGCAGCCTCTCTGCGTAATACACTTGATGCCATTGCCCCTCTGAAAAGGAAGGCAGTGAAACAGAGGAGGCTAGCACCATGGTACAGCTCGCAGCTCCGCTCCCTAAAGCAGGCATCACAAAAACTGGAAAGGAGGTGGCACTCCACTAAGTTAGAATTTGATACCATTGCCCCTCTGAAAAAGAAGGTAGTGAAACAGAGGAGGCTAGCCCCGTGGTACAGCTCGCAGCTCTGCTCCCTAAAGCAGGCATCACGAAAAATGGAAAGGAGGTGGCGCTCCACTAAGTCAGAAGAGTTTTTCATAGCCTGGAAAGATAGTTTAATAACATATAAGAAAGCCCTTCGTAGTGCCAGAACCGCATTTTATTCATCACTGATTGAGGAAAATAAGAACAACCCCAGGTTTCTTTTCAGCACTGTAGCCAGGCTGACAAAGAGCCACAGTGCTGTTGAGCTTAACATTCCCTTAGATCTCAGCAGCAATGACTTCATGAGCTTCTTTACAAATAAAATCACAACTATTAGAGAAAAAATTGGTCGGACCACTCCCACAGCTCTCATGGATGTGCCATCTACTACAATGGCTTTAGAAACAAATGTGAGACCTCATTTATACTTGGACTACTTCTCTCCCATAGATCTGAGTTGACCTTAACAATTGCTTCATCTAAATCATCAAAATGTCTCTTAGACCCCATCCCGACCAGGCTGCTCAACGACGTCTGGCCCCTAATTAACACGTCCGTATTAAATCTGATTAACCTTTCTCTATTAACATGTTATGTTTCACAGTCTTTTAAGGCTGCTGTAATTAAACCTCTACTCAAAAAGCCTACTCTTGACCCAGGTTCCTCAAAGTAGTACTGGAGGCGAGAGCTATGTCATCTAAAGTAACGACATGATTAGATAGCAGATTTCTAACATTTTCAGGCCCAAGCACAATGACTTCAGTTTTGTCAGTGTTTAGAAGTAAGAAGTTACAGGTCATCCAGGCCCTTATGTCTTTAAGACATGCTTGAAGCTTATAGCTTATAGTTACGGCTGGATCAGGTGACCCTGAGCCTTCCCTTAGTTATGCTGCTATAGGCCTAGGCTGCTGGGGGGCCCCATGATGCTCTGAGTTCCTCTCCTCTCCTCTCTCCCTATGCTTCTTTATGCCACCATTACACATCACTAACTTTGTGTCTCCTCTCTCCCGTAGTATGTCCTCTCTCTCTCCT
>NW_018128103.1:443515-449499 GCF_001952655.1 Monopterus albus | reverse complement strand
GGGATTTGTTGGGTTTTCCCTCTGTAATAATAGTGATAACAGAAGGTCTAGACCTTACTTTGTAAAGTGTCCTGAGATGACTTTTGTTGCGATTTGGCGCTATAGAAATAAAATTTTGATTTGACTTGTTGCCTACTACAACAACGCATAGTACTTTTAGTATAATGTCTATTTCCACAGCACAAATTCAACCAGAACAGGAGTCATAGCAATCTGTTGCATGCAGCTTTTTAACAATGTTTTCACATACTCGCTTTTTCTTCTTTGCTGTACTCCTGATAACTTCCTGATGTTTTGCCATATTAAAGGTCTACCAAAGGAAAGTGGTAAAGCATTTAATAATTCTGTACTGATGGAAATGATGCACCAGAGATGGGTATTATACTAAATATATCAAGACAGCACAATTTTTTTTTAAACCATTCACTGGGTAACCTGTAGGTAAATATCGTTGTGCTCAGAGACAAAAACTAGAATTACCGCTTTGCGATTGTATGCCTCTGCCAACCAATCAAATTGACGGAAATGAGACTGACATGGGGTCACACTGACTTTGACCTTTGACCACCAAAATCTAATAAGTCCATCCTCAGGTCCAAGTGGACACTTGTGCCAGTGTTAAAGACATTCCCTCAAGGTGTTCCTGACATAGCAGGTCCACAAGAATCGGCTGGACAGACGTGCAACCTGAAAACATAATGCCTCCGGCTGCAGCTATCGCCAGCATGGAATGAATGAGACCTACAACACAGTAAAGTATGCAAAGGGTGAAGGGCTCTGAATATTTTCTGTAGTCACTCCATATAATGGGTGCACATGTACTGTAGCTACTGAAGACAAGGTTAATCTATCATTTCTCTCTTTGAAAGTTTCAGTAGGCTCTGGTGACCTAAAGCTCCAACAATCTGTGAAGCTCAAAGAGAATTTTAGAGACATGTTTAGAGAGCTCCACTACTTTCCTTATCAGATCCTCTACTTTCAGAAGAACTGAACATTGAAAGATCCGCTTGCCAGCTGCTTGCACTTTACACAAACCTTTCTTGTAATTCGTGTAATGTCCAAATTTTTACAGACTGCAAACCTATCAATTTTATTCAGAGACAACTGCAATCAACATGTAGGATTTCATTGTTTTGTGCCCAATTCAGAGGTCATTACAATATAACAGAATCAATGGAGGTGCAAATAATGCACAGAATGGCTATTATTCAAATGTAGAATACACCCACCGTGTGCCTCGGTGATGGCAATACTACACCTAATTGTGCCTGATGAGACGTGAGAATGTGTTTTATTATAAAACATGACAAACTTTAAGAACTTTTCTATTACTGCATTTCCAAAGACAATTGACAAAAAAGGCAATAATTGGGCTTTCTTGTTTTGCTTAAATCTGAACATATTTGGAGTTGATCAAGTAATACTTGGTAAAGAGCATGAAAGTAAGTCTGTTAATTCAATTCACACTTGCATTCAATCAAAACCCGGACAAGCTTTTGTCAAACCAGAAATCCTGTCTGCTGAGTCGTGACATCACCTGAAGCTACGCTACAGACACTGACAACTAGCTTGACCTATCCTCAGAATATGAGGGCCCAAAATGCACCACCATTCCATTGCACATGAAACTGCTTGAGAACAAACCTTGTGATTCTGTTTGCTGTCACTAATCTACAGAAGTCCATTTTTCTGCACCACTGACTCTTTATGACTTTACAAACAGGTCTGGTTCTGTCTATGGGGAACAGTGAGACTTGTTTATGCTGAAATGAACAATTCCCTGAGGTCAAAATAAACTATGCTTTCAAGCTCTGTTCTTAAGGAGTAATTGCCCCAAGAATCAATAGAGAAGAATAACCCTGGTGATAGAATTCCTTAGAAAAAGTGCCCACAAGCTATGAAGAGTGCTGCATGATAAAGCCACAACCACAATAATGACAGTGCTCTCCATACTTGATACAGAGTTTATACAAAGTACAGCTGTGCCAGAGAATAAGTCCTTAAAGGGTAATTGTGGCTTATTACAACGTTTGCTTTTTCATAGTTTTGTCAGTAATCTTACCATTGGACACTCCAAAATAAATAGCTCAAACCTGAGAGTTAAACAATATCCCCTGAAGAAGTCCAGCTTGGCCACACACACACACACACACGCACACACACTTTGTTGACGAAAAAAAAAGAAGAAAAAAAAAAAGGTCAGAGGGAAAATGAATACACCAATACTACAGTTTAGTGACCTCCTTCAAGCTTCGACACACTGTAGTATTGCACCCCACCCCAAGTAATTTGTATGGTAAGTACAATGTTTTCACAACATAAAGAAATGCTGGTCGCAACCACTGGAATAAGTCTCAGGCTGTAATAAATGTAACTCCCCTTTAAGCATGCTCAAAACAAAATGAGGTTTTGCAAGTTATCAGGGAAAAATGATGCCTTTGCAAAAACAAACAATATAATTGGCTAGAGTGTACATTTTGATGCCTCATTCCTCACTAGATTTTATTAACACACCCCATTTAATCAGCCTTTTCCCATAGCATCATTATAACCCTGCTTGCCAGCTAGGTAGATGTGATAATTTTGATGCAAGTGTTTTAGTGCAATTTGCAGTGCACTCTCTGGTTAGTGTGGCAGTCTATTTGGGCTGACAATCCCAGGTAAGAGCCAAGGAGGGTGGTCACCTTCCACTGTAGAACACTGAAGAGGATGATGGAGGGGTAGGAGGAGGACAGGGAAGAAACACATACAAATATTCAAATATGACTTTGCTTATTTCATAGTTGCAGGTGATGTAGTCAGCATTTTAATTGTTAATTATACAGTATCTCTTTCAAATGGACTGAAGGAGACAACTCCCATCTGCCTGCCACTGATAATACTTGTGCTATCTTTTCTCAGACTTGTCCTGTCTTGCCTCTGTGTCTCATAGGTTTTCATTTCATGATTAATGATAAAGATTGTAATGGTGATTTTTTTCTCCACCAGTTTTTTTGGAAATTCTAAGTCCTTGATTTTGCACGATATATATTTGATATGTTTTGTTTTATTCTCTGGTCCAAACTGAAACACCTCAACAGCCACAGGATAAATTGTCATGAAATATGTGACAGATATCCATGGAGCCCAGAGTTTGAAAACTTACCATCTAATGCTATGCTCAGATGAATTTGTCCAGTACTTTATCTATTCGAGAGTATTTTTCTTTATAGCATAATATAGCTGCTCTATATAGATGTATATAAAAATATATGCAAATTCTATTCAGGAGACGTCAACCTTTCAAACACAAGTTAGTGATGCCTGAAAAAAAATGGTCAGATCAATTTGACTACAGATATGGCCGTAGAAGGATGGTTTAGGGACATACGCAGGTAATTATCAAGTATTTAAACAGGTCTAATTAAAGCAGGTTCTTTAAAAAATGCCTCAAAATACTTCAAACTGTCTTGTAGTTAGTGCTCTAACAGCTACTAAATTGTCATAGGGACCAATCTCAAACATCAAGACAGGATATACCAAATACAGACAAACTGCACTGGTAACAAAGGTCATGAGCACAGACAGACACACAGTGGGTTGTTGTAGATGGTTAATGCCAAAGAGATACATGCTGAAAATTACCTCAGCACTGTATCTGCACCTCTGTGACCCATTTCAATAAAAACAGTACGCCATGAGCAGCAAAATGGAATTCATAGGCAGGGCTGCCATTACAAGACCAATCGCAAACAAGGCCAACACACAAAAACAACCTGGTGTAACAAGTAGAAAACCTGTGCCTCTGTTCAGTGGAAAGTGTTAGGATGAGTCATCTTCCACTATTTGTTATAACCACATTGACTTTCATTTGGAGAGAGCCAAAGGATGCTTTTAATCTACCATGTATGCTGCCATATGTTTTAAACATGCTGTGATTTTCAGCACTAGTTTGAAAGCACCATTTGCCACGCATTTCTCAAAGTAGAGATAAGGAGACCTTAGAGATCTTAGAGTACCAGGATATAAATATCAAAGCTATGAAGAGGACTTATAACCTGAGGGATACATGACTTTATGAATAGGTTTAGACCACCGATTCTATTCAGGTTTAGGGGCATGTCAGGTAGCAGGGGGAGGGGATATGCACTGCTAAGCAAGGGTATGAAAAAATATACTACTGAGGGCAGCTACAGTCATTACTTGGACCTTCGAGTATTAATAATAGGTACTTAGTATTGTTTGCTTAATGCTACTACTAGTAATATGAAGTAAAATCACTTGCATGCTTCAACTTAATAAAACAAACTTCCTGAAGATCTGAACTTGTACTATAGTGAGCTTTGCTGCAGTCCAGTCTGGGTTCTGAAAGCATGTTTTTCTATTGGTGTAAATTGACTACTTACAATCTCAAGAGTATACGTACATTTGGCAAAAAAAAAACAAACAAAAAAAACCCACAGGTGCCAGTCTTGAGTTGTAATGTGAAGGGGGAGAAAAGGCTTTTCTGAATCTTTATACACCGTTTAGCTGCAACATTAAAACCACCGGCAGCTGGGCCAGTCCTGGGTCTGCTGGGGCCCTAAGCAATTATAAAATTATAATTGGTTTCTGTAACCAATATGTTGGTGAACAATTTCACAGCATTATTTAAAAATTGTATAATATTTTGTACTGTGAAACCATGGTCATTTCTGAGATGTTACTGCATCCTGAAAATCCCATACCATAACAACCCTCACTATAATGGGCACATAAAAGGTCAGACAGATGCTACCTACCCAAACACTGTTGCAGACCAAGTACAGTACACCCATTCATGCCAAGGATACTCCTTGAGGGCAGTGGCCTTTTTCCAGCAGGATAACATGCGCTTCCACACCGCAAAAAATTGTTCAGCAATGGTTTGAGGAAGATGACAAAGAGTTGACTTGGCCTCCAAATTTTCCAGGACTCAATCCAATCAAGCATTTGTAGGATGTTCTGGACAAACAAGGTCAGAGGTCTTATGGAATCCATGCTTCAACCGGTCAGAGTAGTTTTAATGGCACAAGGGGGACCTACACAACATTGAGCAGGTGGCTGTAATGTTGTGGCTGATCACTGTTAGCCCTGTAACAGAAGTTTGCAATCTGTCCACAGTGTACTCTGCCTCTCTCAGCACAAGCCGAGCTCCAGTCTCTTTTAACCCTGCAAAGGAAATGCCAAGTCCTTTTGTGCTGCAAAAACCCTAATAATGTGCTAATCAGTTTTTTATATGAACAATGGCCTAAATGACAATGTGTGATGTGAAAAGTGTTCTGATGTCAAACTCACTAAAAAAAGACTCAGCTTTGTGATGATGTTTGTCTGTCTGTCTGATGTGTTAGCAGGCATCTGTTTACTATTTTCACCATCTGAACTTTATATAAGGTGATAATCTGGCAGTGATGTGTTTGCAGGTTATTCTGCTGCCCCCAACTGGCTAAAACAAACAAACAAACAAACAAAAAACAATGCAGGTCGTAGAAGAATGTTCCATCACCTCCAGCTCCTTTGCTACTTGCTTTATATTTCAGTTAAGCGAATCATACAATATGTGCTTCCTAATTTCCGTATCTTGGTACAAGACTGATTTGACTGTAGTCTCAAAACAGCAGTGCAGTTAATACTGATACTGTAGTTTAGGTTAGCAGATAGTATTTATATTCTATGGTGCAGACACTGACATTTGTAATTGTGCAATTGTCTAACAAAATATGATCTGCTGGCAAAATCTGTATTAGGTTTGGCTATTTGAAAATCAACATGCAATAAGTGAACAGAGTGAACTCCTGTTGTTTCTGTCAGAACTCTAGAATCTGACATTTGTAGTGTAGAAGACCACATCTGACATGTTAGTGTCTTGTCCAGATTGATGTACATTAGTGTGACCATGGCCTGTAATAGACAAAAGACTTCATGGATTAATACAAAGGTCTGGAGACCAAAGAAGAGAAGAAATATGGACATTAACTACTTTAGTT
>NW_018128103.1:442035-443480 GCF_001952655.1 Monopterus albus | reverse complement strand
TGAGTTCAGTCAGATGTGCAATATGTCAGATACAGTAGGTGTGTGACAAGATCTCACGATGTTAAAATGTGATGATATTTCTAGTCAAGCAAAAAGCTGTCTCATCATATCAGTACATAACAGAACAAAACCAAACCAGTATGATGGAGTTTGATGGCAAAGTGATGGTACATTCACAGTTTGGCAAAAACAACTCCCTGCTGTGTTTTAATGCACAGGGCTGCGTTGTTCGGGTGGTGAGGGGCTGCAGGGGGAGTGTTGTAGGCATGTACGATATAGCCACGTTGTGATGAGTCAACATGAGTGGCTTCATTCACATTTCCAGCCTGTGAGATTCAGCTGTGTTTTGGTTAGCCATGCTGCTAACGTAGCCTACTCTACCTTAGCATCAATTCTACCATCAGTGTGTCAGCACAGATAGATAAAAAAAAACACCACCGTTTAAGATCCAGTACCAAAGAAAATGCATAGTGTGTCATTATGGTGTGTTAAGTTGTGGCCCAAATTCAACAGAGAATAGCAGTGAATGCTCATGCAACAGGGTAAACGAAAGAGTCTTCTTCCCTTGGCTGTCCACGTTAAGTGAATTCAAGTGAAGCTGAAAGAATGCCCGATGATGTCAGTGTATGGGACGGTATGTGTAAAAACAGCAGAGAAGGTCACAATCAGCTTCAGCTAGAACTGTGCATGAGCTTCTAACTTCCAAGGTCTGAAGAGACTCGTGTGGACTCATAGAGGAGAGAAGCCAGTCAGTGGAGCCGGTGGCCAAACCTTTTACAGTGCTGCATATTGTTGTCTTCTACTGCATATAATCATTCGCACTCAGAAAGCAGAACTGACATTCTGTGACATTCATTACAAGAGGATTAGTTAAAGCATTTCAAAATGCACCTGCAGTGTTTTGCATTTTTTGACTTGCAGTTGAAGACTTTCCAGTCATACAGTATATTTTGTCACTGAAAATAGTGCTAAATACTACAGTGGGTACGGAAAGTATTCAGACCCCCTTAAATTTTTCACTCTTTGTTATATTGCAGCCATATGCTAAAATCATTTAAGTTCATTTTTTTCCTCATTAATGTACACACAGCACCCTATATTGACAGAAAAACACAGAATTTGACATTTTTGCAGATTTATTAAAAAAGAAAAACTGAAATATCACATGGTCATAAGTATTCAGACCCTTTGCTCAGTATTTAGTAGAAGCACCCTTTTGAGCTAATACAGCCATGAGTCTTTTTGGGAATGATGCAACAAGTTTTTCACACCTGCATTTGGGGATCCTCTGCCATTCCTCCTTGCAGATCCTCTCCAGTTCTGTCAGGTTGGATGGTAAACATTGGTGGACAGCCATTTTCAGGTCTCTCCAGAGATGCTCAATTGGGTTTAAATCAGGGCTCTGGCTGGGCCATTCAAGAACAGTCACGAAGTTGTTGTGAAGC
>NW_018128103.1:436811-441599 GCF_001952655.1 Monopterus albus | reverse complement strand
CAAACGTCTTCCATTTACGGATTATGGAGGCCACTGTGCTCTTAGGAACCTTAAGTGCAGCAGAAATTTTTTTTTGTAACCTTGGCCAGATCTGTGCCTTGCCACAATTCTGTCTGTGAGCTCTTCAGGCAGTTCCTTTGACCTCATGATT
This sequence comes from Monopterus albus, assembly GCF_001952655.1. Lineage (NCBI taxonomy): Eukaryota > Metazoa > Chordata > Actinopteri > Synbranchiformes > Synbranchidae > Monopterus > Monopterus albus. The sequence goes on along the minus strand of NW_018128103.1, from coordinate 441,448 downwards.
CTCATTTGCTCTGACATGCAGTGTGAGCTGTAGGGTCTTATATAGACAGGTGTGTGGCTTTCCTAATCACGTCCAATCAGTATAATCAAACACCGCTGGACTCAAATGAAGGTGTAGAACCATCTCAGGGATGATCAGAAAAAATGGGCAGCACCTAAGTTAAATATATGAGTGTCACAGCAAAGGGTCTGAATACTTATGACCATGTGATATTTCAGTTTTTCTTTTTTAATAAATCTGCAAAAATGTCAAAAATTCTGTGTTTTTCTGTCAATATGGGGTGCTGTGTGTACATTAATGAGGAAAAAAATGAACTTAAAGGATTTTAGCATATGGCTGCAATATAACAAAGAGTGAAAAATTTAAGGGGGTCTGAATACTTTCCGTACCCACTGTATCTCATCAGCCAAGTGTATCACCACATCCCTAGTCAGTGCAACTAGAGAAAAGAAAACAGAAGAGGTAGACACTAACTTCTTTAAAGCAGCCATGAGGTACATGCTCCTAGGCAGCAGCAGGTGAACCTGGTCTGTTAGTACAGCATGGATGATCTTCTTGGCTACATACTCTGGATTCAAGATTGGCATCAGTCTTGGCCACCTGAAGAAGACAAGAAAAAGACTGAAAGAAAAAAATACAACTGCTAAAAGCCCTGAACCACTTAATTATTCATTTCTCCGTTTGCCCTGTGTCAGATTACCTGTGGCTTGGTAGATGTCTTGACATTTGTGAACAATAAGTATAAATACAAGAATGATGCTGTTGTCATAATAGAGTCTGTATCAGACATTAAAAACCAACTCAGATGAAAGTCTCACTGCTTCCTATAACATGTTTATAGTCATGTAACTCATCTTGACATTAGCAGTCCACCAAAGCTGAACATGGCCCTGGCATCCCGTGGGTAGAACAATGGGTAGTAAAAGGTTAAATAGTTCAGATTTAGACAATACAGATGAGTCATCAATATGTGTCCAAGTCCGACTATTTACATCTGCGCCAGAGTCATTGTCTTAGTGAAACCAGCCCAACCACTGCCTTATGGCACTCTTACAAATTCACTGCATGTCACCCTGTGGAAGATGGATCTATTACATTCCTGGTTGCAGTCTGTGTCACATTTTATAATATCAATCATGAGGCATATCTAAAATTGCCTTCATTGTCTGATGGAATATGCTGCTACAGGAACAGAGAGGGAAAAAAACTAAAAAGATTCAAGTGGCATTTCATCAACTGTTTTGGCCAGAGCTGTGGCTCTTCTGTGCATCAAAAAAACTTGAAAGGAGAAAGAGGAGGAATGTGTAGCCTATGAAACTAGCTGTAGCCAGTGCAGCAACATACAAGGCAAATTTTGCAAAGTACAGCGTTTGCGTTAACTACTGTATGCATTTAAACTGTAACACTCCATGAGCTCACCAATGTATTATTTGCTTTGTGGTATTCTTACATTTATTTTGATTTACTAGGATAATCCACGGAGTATAAATAATGAAAGTGCTAGGTGCAAATTGAAACAATAGTAAGAAACTACAGCAATGCTAGCAACACTGCAGTGATAAGCTAGGTGAAATTATGAGGGACTATGTAATAATCTACTGAGGTGCAATATTCAGCTCCTGGGGGTGAAATGCATTGTAAATAGGCTCATATGTAATATCTTGTTCCTGATCTCTCTCAAATACTGTACATTGCCCTGCTTAGGTATTTTTGAGTAGTTGCTCAGAGATCCTTATGGCTGAAACACAGGTTTCTTTCCCCCATTGTGTGATCAGTTGTGTGAGTAATATTCGATTGTTCTTGATTTCCTGGTTGTTTAGTCTCTACTGCTGTTCCTGATTCTCTCCAGTGCTGCTCTGCCCTGTTTTTAGGTGCCTTTGATTTGCTTATTTGTGCTGTGTAAAATGTAACGTTCTGATGACGCTACTTTTATAATCCTTGTTCATATCGTCCTAATGCTTTGTTGCCTTTATGTAACTTAAGTGTTCTTTGTTACTACGTACTTACATATGCATGCGCCGCACGGAGTGGCAGCAAGTTACAGCAGCTGTCTCCTCGTTGTGTTCTTTTCCGTGTTTCTATGAAGTTCTGTTCTTATGGTGTTATGTTGGCTGTTCTCTATTGTTGCTATAACACAGAAATTTCCCCACTGTGGGATCAATAAAGTACCTACTCTACTCTACTCTACTCGGCTGCACGTTTGCACAGTCATTAGACTGGCATTAGATTCTGTTTTTGTTGAAAAAATATGTATATCTGGTTTCATTTCTAAAAAGTGTTCAGTAATTTGTTAACATAGTTAGTCACTGTAGTTTTCAACAAACAACTCAAACAAGGCAAGTCATTCACTCTTCTTTTAGAGCAGAGAAACACCAAACAGATGAGTCAGGCCACTGGTGAACGTCTGTCAGGGCTCATCCTCCCCGTAAGTCCCACACAGCTGGCACTAGTCGGTCCCTGTCAGCGGCTTTTTGACCAATTTGATGTGACATTAATACTGCCAAACATCCCATTTTGACTTGGACCATTGGTGAGTGTCTGTAGCGGCTCGCCTTCCCGCTGTGTCCCACACAGTTGGCACTAGTCGGTCCCTGTCGGTGGCTTTTTGACATGTTGAATCAGTGTTACCCCGTTGGGCCTCAAGGAGAAAAACCACTAACTGTTCAGTTTAGTGTCACAATACATGAGAAGAGAACTGTTCAGGAAAGCCCCCTTCAGCCTTTGGCTATAATAGCCATGATTTCACCCATTTTCTACAGCTTCCCCTTGTTTTTCACATCCACAACCTCCTTTCTTCTTCCACAACCAAAAGACCAAAGGCAGAGAACACCAGTGTCATTTGTAACTTTTTAATCGCACATATTCTTAATTAGAAGCAGCTAAAAAAAGGCAGCTGTTTGAACGTAAGGTGCTTTGATTATAGCTTATACCTCTGCAGTCTAGATGATCTTCTTTCCCTTTCTGAATGGCGAATACAGATACTGCCACCTGCTGATAGAGAAAGTTATTGTGGTCATGCAGGCACAGAACGTACTTGCTAGTCAGCCGTTGGCTGTAGTCTGTCCTGTGTGTTCAAGAGTCACTTTTTCAACCTGACTGACCCAGACAAAGGTGATGTGAGGTGACGCAGCGGTCAGCCTACAGTGCTGCTAGTTCTTTCAGGCCGATTTGGTGTGTCTCTGCCCTTAGCTCTAGTAAGTCATCACCAGGTCCTGAGAAAATAGGTGGGTCTGCAGACATGCCACTATATTCACCAGCTGTTTAGTAGCTTATCAGGGCTTTTTACTAAAATGCGATGACTATTACTGCTGGAAAGGAGGTTAAAACAGTCAAACGGAACCAAAATTGTGGGGCATAAACCCAAAACAATAAGCTGAAAAGGCTAAAAAGTTCTGCAGATCTGAGCAGAACTGCAAAGATTAGTGATAATTTTCTGAGTCATGAGATAAGTGACATTTCAAATATTAATACAATTAATACACCATACCTTGTATATTCATCAAGTTGTATATACAATATTGATAAGGATAATCACCTTTATTGGCCAAGTATGTTACACACAAGGAATTTGTTTCCGGTACAGAACCAATGGCAGCCATCTGCAGCGCCACCTCAACCGATGGCTCTAACCATCAGGGGCAACGGGGGGGTTCAGTGTCTTGTCCAAGGACACTTCGACACGTGGACTGCCCGTGGCATCGAGATTCGAGCCTTCAACCTTCTGGTTGGGAGACGATTGCTCTACCCACCACACCACTGTCGACTCCCCCCTTGAGTAATGCAAGTTCAAAATATATCACCACAAAATACCCATAACAGGGTTGTAATCAAGTCACTACAATGAGTCTCAAGTTCCCAGTGAGTCCGAGCCACCAAAGAATAAGCCAAGTCAAATCTGATTTGAAACCCCGTTACCTGAGTCAGAGTCATCAAGGCCTACATTAATCACAGTTGGCACAGCTCTCAACATTTTATATTCCAGACTTTCTAACAGTGAATAGTGTCACCATACATAAAAATCATGTATAGGCCAGCCATGGTATAGGCTTTGATGGAAGTGTGCTAGATACTGCGTGGCGTGGGTGAACACGTTTTAATACCAATATCTTATGTCAAATTATTATGGCCCATTACAAAAAAGTTCTCACCTCCAACTTCCAAGTCCAAATGTAGTCAATGCTCGAGTGTGAATTCAAGTCTATATAGTTCAGCTGCTGGACGCAGGGGTAGAACTTGTGTGTCTCTGCTATGTTGTTGGTCTGACATGAAAATGACATTGTATGTGGAGTGCCTCAGGGTTCTGTTTTGGGACCTAAATTATTTATACTATATATTAATGATATATGCAAGATTTCTGATTTAGTGAAAGTGGTTTTGTTTGCTGATGACACTACCATATGGGCATCTGGTGAAAACCTACAGCAACTCTCTGGACGGGTTTCACAGGAACTTGAGAAGATAAAGAAATGGTGTGACAGTAATATAGTATCTCTGAATTTGGATAAAACTAAATTTATGGTATTTGGGAATCGTAGACTAGATAATGAACTTCAATTGAAAATTGGGGGAGCTAATATAGAACGAGTATATGAAATTAAATTTCTAGGTGTCATAGTTGATGACAAATTCTCCTGGAA
>NW_018128103.1:421688-436360 GCF_001952655.1 Monopterus albus | reverse complement strand
ATTGTGGGTGTGGTGTATATTTTGTAACCGTTCTTTAGTATATCACTTGTGCGATGTTAGAACGTTAACACTGTTATATTCTTTTTTAGTATAATATGTGTGTGTGTAGAAGTGAATCATTTATTGCTTGCAAACCAATGATGGTAAGATGATGTCACAGGGTAGGACTGGATAAGTCTGACTTCTTCCTACTCCATTCAAGCATGTACTATTGTGTGTAAAAATGTGTGTTGTTGGTTTTGGGCTTCATCTGTTACTGTCTGAGTGGCGTCTCTGCATAGTTTTGTTCAATATATCCAATATTTTTCCACGCAATCCACATTGTGTTTTTTCTACAGTGGTAGCACTTTAATTTGAGTTTGCAGTAAATGGTAATATACTTGCATAGCACTTTTCTACACATAGCTGCACACTCAAAGTGCTTTACACTATTTCCCATTCACACATCAGTGTCATCACTGAGAGCTAGGGGTTCAGTGTCTTGCTCAAGGACACTTCAACATGAGGACTGGACAAGCCAGATATCAAACCGCCAACCCTCTGGTTGGGAGATAACCAGCTCTACTTCCTGAACCATATAACCCCCGCCAGCCACAACAAAAAGGAGCATATGAGAAAAATGGCAGTTTCTCATTATACATGACAAACTTTAAGAGGGGGAATTAGAAAGAAGCTCGTCTCTACGAATCAAGTAAATAAAGGCCCGGCTCTCCCAGTCTCTGCATTGTAATCACCCTACTGCTCTATTTCATGCATCATAAAAATATTGCACTTCACACTTTAATTTGCTTAATATATTTTCTTTCCATTTTCTTTTCCTGAAGGTTCCTGGCTTTCAAAGCTGTCATTTGAATTGACTTTCCAAATTACATAAACTACTAAATGTTTCTCACTCCTCCTCCTCCTCCTCCTCCTTACTCTTCTCTTCTGGCATAACAAGGCAGTAAATCTCAGCTGGGCTATAAATTCCACAGCTTGCACTGCTGAATGGCTTTCTGTATGGACCGTTACACCCAGAGTGAGACCCAGGACAAGGAAATCTATAGGAATCTATTGGTACAGGCCATGTGACTGAGAAAGGTGATATGGAGTTCATACAAAGAGAAATAAAAAATATTATATGAAAACAAAGTTTTATTGGTTCATTTAAGGCACCAGGCCCAGATGGTGTGACCCCCTCCTGCCTGAAAGTGTGCGCTGATCAGCTGGTCCCCATCTTTACACTTATCTTCAACAGGTCACTGGAGCTGTGTGAAGTCCCCTCCTGCTTCAAACGCTCCGCCATCATTCCAGTCCCCAAGAAACCCTCCATCAGTGAACTGAGCGACTACAGACCTGTCGCCCTGACATCTGTAGTTATGAAGTCCTTTGAAATACTGGTGTTGGCCCACCTGAAGGACACTGTAGACCCCCTGCAGTTCACCTACTGGGCGAACAGGTTGTTGGATGATGCAGTCAACATGGCACTGCATTACATCCTGCAACATCTCGACTCCCCATAATCCCGGAAATCCTCCACTCCAAACTGACCCAGCTCACTGTGCCTGCCCCCACCTGTCAGTGGATCACTAGCTTTCTGACAGACAGGAAGCAGCAGGTGAGGCTGGGGAAAACCACATTCAGCACCCAGTCAAACAGCACAGGCGCCCTTCCCCCCAGTGATGTGTGCACTCCCCTCTGCTGTTTTCACTCTTCACCAAGGACTGCATCTTGAAGGAGCCCTCTGTTAAGCTCCTAAAGTTTGCAGATGATACAACGGTCATCGGTCTCATCGGAGACAGTGATGAGTCAACCTATAGATGGGAGGTTGAGCAGCTGGTCCTGTGGTGTAGCCCCAACAACCTGAAGTGGTCGTCCAACATCAGCGCCTTCATTAAGAAGGCACAGCAGAGGCTGTACTTCCTGCGCCAGCTCAGGAAGTTCAACCTGTCCCAGGAGCTGCTGATGCAGTTCTACAGTTCTGATACAGTTAAAATTTGGATATTATATCTGCCTTGTCTGAGTTCTGATTATATTTTTATTATATGTCTTTGCCAGCACACCAGCCAAAAGTCCTGAATACTGTTCTCTTGAGCTTGTTGACGGTCTGTGTTATCGACATCAGTGATAGACAACAGCATCATCCCACTGCCCATCCCTAGTTTACATGTGCAAATGAAAGACCCGTTTCATTTAAGACAAAGTGAATCCTGAAGTATAAAAAATAAATAAATTCATATAGAGAGACCTACTTAGTTTGACATCCATCAAACATTCCAGTGCTGATGAAGTACGGGCACACAATGGTAGTCTTCACACCATCTTTCCCAGTTGCCAACAGCTCCAGACCCACTGACTCTGCAAAGCCGACTGCTGCAAACTTGCTGGCACAATAGTCTGCAAGGAGAGGGATCACAGGTACAGGAAAAAGCAAGTGAAAAGGACAATCACTTCAGGAGTTGCAAGTCAGCTTGTGCTCTTATTTACTGTTTTACTTCAAGCCTTGCTTGGACTCAATTCAACAGGACAGAAAATGAGAAGGACTTACGTGTGTGCAATATGTATCATCTATGATAATATCTTAAAGTAGCTTTAACAGTGTGAGGTGACATTATAGAGTATGTCACTCACTTTACAAAAATTTGCAAAAACATACGCTGAGGCGCCACACATTCACTTCATGTGGGACAGACGACTGCATGTATGCACTGAGCGTGCATGCAGTATGCTCATGGTGACTGCCCAACACCAGTTAAGCTAGTTGCTTAAAAATGTTTGGGTTTAAAAGGTTTAAAAATAAGTGAAACAGCACCAGGAGACAAAATACAGACACCAAATACAGTACCTCGCAATCTGTGTTAATTTAATTGCTAGACACGCATCACTCCCAGTGTGGAGGTGGTTTGGCTTTGACAAGGTAAATGTTACTCAAAAGCCGACAGTCCTCAAATTGTCGGAAATCAAATGCCACTTAAGACAACTTGAGATTCATCATCAGCAAACCAACCACCACACAGAAAATGAAAAGCTTTGTGAGAGAGGTGCCCATGACAGGTCTAAACCAGCCAAGTAACATTACCAGCACAAAAAAAAAAAAAACCCCACACACACACACACACAACATTAAAAAAAAGTTTCCATTTTTGAGTATTATTTTACCTGCATGTCTCAGTTTTGTTTCCATTAATTATCTTATTAACTCAGTTAGCAAGCAACAATTTGTAATGCTGTATTAACAAGAGTGAGCTAGTACAATGTTAGACAAACATTTTTCAAGGATGCAAAATATTGTTTGCTTATCATTTGACAAAATCATAAACATCCAGATATTTTCTTTGTCAATACAGCATCCCCCCAGGCCTAGGTGGACCTTTCCAGCACCTATATAAATTTGAGAACAAATGCTCTCAGAATCAGAATCACCTTTATTGGCCAGTTGTGTTGGACACACGAGAAATTTGACTCTGGTACAGCAGTTCTCAATGCATATGTACATGTCCTTATGCAAGGCAGCAGTGGGCAAGTAAAGAATGCAAGGCTGAGAACAGAAGTAAAGAAGTAATGTGCAATCAAGCAAAGGAATGTGCATTAGGAATAAAAATAAAGTACTATATACACAGTCTGGATTCGATATGTGCAAGGTATATTTACAGGTATTGCACTGAGGGTTATTGTCCAGTCATACTGTCGTGGGTTAAGTGTATGATCAACATATCGACTGCGGTGAAGGTAACTCAAAGGCAACACAAGGACAGCCGTTTCTAGATTAGCCACTCTGGACAATAAACTTAACCAAGCCTGAACATTTGTTGTACATGTGTATTTTGTACTAGAATGTACGATAATCAGAACCCCATTGACGTCTGCCATCTGCTCTACTATCCACATCAGTGTCCAACTAAATCTGGGCCTGAAGTGTGGGCAGAAGTACAAACTGAACACAAGACTGGAGATCTAGCCCACTTAGTATGGACATGATCAAAGCCCAAAAAAATGCATATCATAAGCAGTTTCACTGAATCAAAGGAAAGAGTCTGTAAGGTTGCTTTCAGATAGAGATGTCCCGATCCCAGTTTTTCTTGGGCTTGATGCTGAGATTCAATTCTTTTAATATCAAGTATTTGCCAAACTTAGCAAAATTTATATTTACCTACTGTATATGTTCATTAAATATCTGACATACTGTCCATTTCAGGACCTTCTTCATCCAAAAACTGGATCAGGTCCTGGTTCCAAAACATTATTAGTTTAAGTCAGTGGTTCCAAAACATTTTTAGTCATGGGACCCAAAAAAGAAATTTGGCCTTTCTCTAGGAACCAAACTTACCGAAAGACATCACAAATTGCTCAACGTCTGCAATTGTAAACTATACAACACACAAAGAAATTAAAATGTGGCCTATATGAAATTATAAAAGTACATCACAGCAATAAAAGAAATAGCTGAATGTTAAATTTCTCACCACTTTATAACAAACTTGTATGAAACAAACTGGACCATCATCAAATTATACTCACTGCATTCAGTCCAACCTTAAATTAAATTAATAGTCCAACCTTAAATTAAGCAACTACATGTGTAAATATCCAATAAATTTCGTTCCACTTCATGATTGTGTCCCACTTGTTGTTGATTCTTCACAAAAAAATTACAGTTTTATATCTTCATGTTTGAAGCCTGAAATGTGGCAAAAGGTCGCAAAGTTCAAGGGGGCCGAATACTTTCGCAAGGCACTGTATTGCAACATACTGAGGCAACAACAAATAACATTTTAAGAGTAGTCATAGGCACTGATAAATAGGGCTCTAATTTACTTCGGTTACACAGTAACATTTTATTGGGCACCTGTGATCGTATCTGCGCTGCTTCTTTCTCTCTCCTCCTCCATCCTCTCCCTTTTTTTGGTATGTTTACTTGGTACAGTCAGTATTTAATATTTTCACTGCTGGGTAGTGTTGTCCCCCAAAGCCCACCACATGGGGTTCTGCTCTTGTCCTCCATAATGATCTAACATCATAACAAAACTGCCAATATACCACAGCCCTGAGCAAATGAGACAAGTGCGGAGAAGCAGCCATCATTGTGAGTGGCCACTGCAGCGGTGTGTGTGTGTGTGTGTGTGTGTGTGTGTGTGTGTGTGTGTGCATAAATTCACTGTTGGACAGAAGAAAAAGCAAGAAAGCACAGCTAGAATTAGTGATGGGTAGATGAGGCGTCATGAAGTGTTTCGACACATTGCCAAACTGTATTGATACTGTGTCAATACTGTGTCACTGAATACTGACACCTGCTGGACCTTAAAAATCCCCACAGGCAACCTAGTTGACAGACTCAACTGATGCTGATTTGATGACCTAGTATATACAATAATATAATTTAAGTCATTGTATTTTATATTGTATTATTTCATATCTTCATTTAAATTTAAAGTTTCCTTGATATTTTTAGATACAGTCAATAAATAATGAACATGTATCATAACGTGAAAATTTAAATGAACGTGTTGTGAATGAGGATGCTTCTGTTACGCTTTTTTGATACAACTTCTCCAGCTGTAGAAAACACCCACTCACACGGCACAGATGAGGCTGGAGTGCAGAGAAATTGTAAGGCAAGTCGGAGGAGGTTTGGATAGATTGCCTTTTGGTTGTCCCAGTATCTCATAGGATCCTGGGACCTGGCAATACCCTATTTTCCGATACGAGATCAAAATGGTCCCACACGGCGGAAACCTTTCTTTTGGCTTGAGGCTGCTCCATAATTCTTGACTTAAGATCAGAGATTCGTTTTGGCAGATGCATCCCGTTGACATATGCGCTTCCTTATAAACACAGTTTGGCGCGGCAGTCAGTTCGAAACAGTTCCTGTATCGGTCACGTGACTTTCTTAAAGTGATACGCGCACTGACACGGGGTTTTGCTCTACGAGCTCGACGCATGTGGTGACGCATCGGTGTTGCCGGACCCATCGCTAGCTGGAATCACTGTATTGCTACTACGAAAAAGTACTGAAACTTTTCAGAATTGATATGTATCGAAAAATCGATATGCTTCACTACTGCTGGGCTACTGATCAATTATTAGTGTTAAAAATAATTGATGAGATTCTATAATATGCTGAGCAGCCCATTCTCGTTTTATAAAAAGGGACAGGACAATTCCATGTTGATTTCACCTGTCTACAGTCAAACTGTCAGTTTTTATTTGCAGACATTTAATTTTAACATTCCAACAAGTTCGTTTCTGCTCTGACTGCACTCAGTAGTCACTTAGCTAGGTGTGATTAGACAATGGCTGGTTGATTAGCTCTACAATAATCAAACTTACAGTACAACAAAGTGTCAGCGGCAGTGCATCTGCTCCACTCACTCCTCATCGCATGCAGAAGGCGTTTATAGTCCCTGGTTCATAGTTTTTAGTCTGTTAACTACTTTTGTGCACTTAGTGTCAGTCAGTAACATCTCTTTCTGTTACTCTTTCTGCACTGTGGGTTTTTCATCTCTCCAAGTTTTATATGCTACACATCTATTTTACAGGTATGAGGGCAACAGCTCTCATGGCTGTTAAGATTGCACCCACAGTGTCAGTGCAGCTGGCCTGTTAAATGTCTGGTGGCCTAGAGGCTGTATAATGTCTACACAGTTAGGGAGAAAAACGTAGCAGCTGAACAGAAAAATTCTAACTTCAGTGTCTGCTGGGATAAAGTTGAGAATAGAGAGAGAGCCTGGCATGGCATCTGAGCTAAACAGATGCACAACGAAAATAAAGAGTGCTCTTCTATTTTGATTTGGAAAAAGAATTCACATATAGCACAGTTACTTTATATTTGATACAACCAACAAATTTCAAAAAAGGTAGGAAAGAGACATGCTTACCACTTTAAATCTTCTTTTAAAAACACTAAGTTCATGAGAACAATTGCTTTAGTTTTTAAAGTGTTTCCCAATCTTGCTTAATATAAGGTGGCATTACTGCTCAACAGTTTGTCACCTACTTTGCTATGTTTCACTTCATAATGTAGCAAATGTTTTCACTGGGCAACAAATCTGGAATGCAGGCAAGCCAGTTCAGCATCTGACCCTTTTCAGAGCTATGCTGTTGAAATGCATGCAGAATATGATTTGGCATCATCTTGCTGAAATAAGTAGTCTTGCTGAAAAAGGCATTATCTGGAAACCTGTATAATTCAACAATAATGGTGCCTTCACAGATGTGCAAGTTACCCATGTCGTGTGCCCTAGTGCAACCCTATCACATATGCTAACAAGCTGGATGGTCCCCCTCATCTTTAGCCTGAAGGATGCAGTGTCAACGATTTCCTAAAAGAATTAAAGGTTGTGGCTCGTCAGATCACAGGACCGTTTTCCCTATTTCCTCTCAGTCCATCTTAAATGAGCTTGAGCCCAGAGAAGGTGATGGCGTTTCTGGATCTTATTTGGTTTTATTCATCTTTTCTCCCCTTTGCATGGGTTAGGATTAGAGTTTTAACTTGCAAAAACAAGTTTAGGGATTTCAAGAATGCATTTTCTCAGTAAAAATAAAAACTTGGATTTACAAGCAACATTTAGTGCAGTTGTGCACAAGTGATTTATGCACTTCATGCCGTAAAAGTTCTATTTGTCAAAAAACAAGTTGTTACAACATGCACAAAAAGGTTATAAAGAAACAGAGGACAGCTGGCTATATTAACTGCACTGATTCACAACAGGCCATAAACACAATATAGCTTACAGTACTTTAAGGACTCTAGTGCCTCAAGTGTTAGCTACCTGTGGCCAACTCGTAAGGGATCCCAGTCCTATAACAGCACTTGATGCCTTGCATGCCCACACTGGTCAAGTGATGTAAATTTTGGTATCTTCCCAGGTTCGGGAGGCCAAACGTTTGTGTCCACATGGACAGACTGCGTATGTACCACAATGCCTGGAAAACATAAGCGTATGTGGACCTGTGTTGGGCTTGTTACTCAAAGAATGTAATATTACTCATTACTTACTTCCTATCCAAGGTGTTCCACCAGGTGGTTTGTTTTAGTATTACACAACTTCTCCAAGTCTCTTGTTGGCCCTGTTCCATCTTTTTTGGAACATGTTGATGGCCTCAAACTCAAAATAAGCCTATATCTACCAAAATATATTAATTTAGCCCAAGTGAACATGGGGTCTTCATAACATTACATTTATAGTTTTTATTTACAATTTATTAGGGATGTAACAATATTTGTAATTTTGCAATAGAAAAATTTCGTTACCATTGTGGGATTGTGATGCATCAACCAGGATATAACAGTATAACTGTGTTACGGTCGCAGAATTTAAAACTGACATAGCAGATGCTCCATCATTAGAGTTGTGTTGCAGCATTTTAATTTTCCCATTTCAAGAAATGACAAGGAGGAAAGCAAACTGACAAAATACGCAACTTAGTAATATTAGCCCCATTTAAGGCCAAGACAATCCTGGCATTCCAACCTGAAAATGGAAAGGATTCATCCTTTAGAAAGAAAACTACAAAATTATAGACTAAAGCTTCAAAAGACCAGATGATGGATATGATATTTCAACAATGTATTACAGATGGTATCAGCAACAGACTTGACCTGGTTTACAACACTAGAGACAAAAGTTTTATTTTTATTTTACTCAAATGAGCTCTGCTTTACCCCCTTGCTTACTGAGACTGCTGTTAGTTTAGTTTGTGCTGCTCATTGAGTCACTCAAAACACTGAATGAGAAAACAGTTCTGCAGATTTAAGACCACAATGATGCATATTCAACAACCTGTGGACCCAACCTGTGGAACATCAAGTTAAATAATAAATATTGTACAACCTCCTCCCAGGACACTGAAATAGGCAGCAATAGTGCAGTTATATCAGTGTTATGTTTGCATGGTTCCATTTGCTGACTGGGTAGTGTAGGAAAATTTTATAGTCTTAACAGCAGAAAAAAATATCTCTTTATAAGGGATGCTAAACATGGCCTTGACTCTTGACTAATCTGTGCCACAGCGGCATTTTTAACTTTACACCACCCTCCTCTCTCATGTATTTCATTTGAAAAGCGCTGCTGTAGTCTGTGCTTATCACAGAGCTTTCTCTTTTACTACAGACCTTTCCTCTGTATCATATGTTTTGTTGGCTGTTTACTATTTTGGACATCTTCAAAGAAAATTATTTTACATCTCACTGACTTCCACTGACCAAACGGTAACAAGAATGAATGGGCTAAAGTCAACTGTACCCATGCATCACCATGCCCTTCATCTCTGATTTCTTCAGTGTCGAGCAGCATGAAGCACAAACCCAGGTGTGCAGATTGTTTTAACTTACACATAAAATTATTTCTTTGAATGACAGAAGATATTAGGTTTAATGCTCCTAGTATCACCTACCATCTCCTACCACAGCCTTGATGTAAACTGAAAATAATGCCGGTGGAAGAGGTGCACAGCGTGCTACTGATGTATTAGAATAAAGCGAAAAACAAACCCAACAGTAATTTCCTATCATGAACAAAATGTCACACTGAATAAATGAGATGACACCAAAAATGGCAGTGACACAATTAGACCAGTTTATAAAACAATCATCACACTTTTCTACAAAGAAAAACATCATACTGCAATCACATAAAAATATACTTTAATCTACAGCACTGTACTTTAGAATTAGTGACATGCATGAAATGGTTAAGAAAAGAAAACACATACCTGCCAATCCACTGACTCCAATGAGTCCAGCCGTACTGGCAATGCTGACAAGATGGCCGTGATTGTTAGCAATCATGGCAGGAAGGAAGGCCTTATAGGTCTGAGTAAAGAGAGAAAAACAAACATGTAACAAAACACAGAAACCTAAGCAGGCAGGGATTAGACTGTACAGCTCAGAAGACAACTGACAACCACAATGAGTACAACACTTAAGTATAGGACTGGGCAAAAAAATTGGGCATTGGTAATTATCATGGGGAAAAAAAAAAAACATTCAATAAAAATGATAAACTTAAAAGTACTTTTTAATACAAGTATCCATTACACATTTGGATCAGCCCTTGTCTACACAGTCACTCTCTTAGTACACAGCAATAGGGTTACATAGATGACATGTGTAGAGCCAAAATTGGGGGGAGAAGGCAGAATGGGTAAAAATATGCTATCACAAGGGGACTTGGACATCTGCATAAGATGAAGAACTTGTTGTGGTCACACACAACCTCACCTATTCAGAAATAGTTTGATTTTTAAAGCTGGACATGTACTGTAACAAACCTTCGCTGCCAGGTAATCAGTAGCAGGTCAGGCAGGGATAGTTGGAAAACAAGCAGGACAGTGGCCTAGAGGACTGGAATTGGCCACCCCTGCTTTAAACTGACTACTGTCTGTGGCTTCATCCTGTCCTCTCTGCTGGACACATACAGTACATGCGCTACTGTAGAGGAGCTGCTGGTCTCAGCCTCCAAGTCCACAGTGATTCAACTCATCTTCATACACAAAGCTCAGACTCCACCGTTAACTCCGTAAAAGGAGCATTTTTTTTTTCTTGTTTTCAACAGTTCAATGCAATCAGCATAATGAGCACCGTATGGGTTTAGTGGGTGAATGGAACCAGGCATTTTGACTGTGGAGACGGGGAGAGTGAGGACATCATATGTTGCTGTGATCAGTTTGGACAATAAGAGCAGAGCAGAGGATGAGAGCTCACAGGCAGCTTTAATTTTGTCATCATCACCTTAAAATATCCATGAACCACTGAAATTTCTTCTCTACCACCTAACGACCAGGTTTACCAGCATGAGGTTACTGTAATGCTGCCGATAAGCGGCATCGGAGCGTAGTTCCGGACTAGTTTTACGAGTACGAACACTAGAGGGTGGTGTCGGACCATATACTGCATCCCTGACTTTAACTAAAGTTAAAATATTGCCTATACTGCATCTAAAGCTACATGTTACTCAAATAGCCTCTAAGAAACCATACAGATCCACAACAGAAACTATCATGATAAAACTAGATCAAGCTGAAGATATGTAGTTTAGCTTTATCATAATGTTTCTCCATGTCTGCTGTGTCTGACTCACCCAGAAGTGAGCCATAGTGTTGACCTCCATTGTCTTCTCAATCAGGGAATCAGGAGCATCCATGAACTTCTTTCCTGTCACAATCCCAGCGTTATTCACCAGAATGCTGACGTCACCCACCTCTCGTTTCACCTGCACAGAACAAAGGAAAATCATGTTATGAATGATCCCATTTTGTAAAATATACTCCAAGAGCAAACAGAGCGTTTGCTTGAAATATTACCAAGCTAAGACTGGACCTCTTGAATAAAGTTAACATTCCAGAAAAGGACCCTTTTCACATGATATCACAACAGTCATTGTTCCTCCAAACTGCGTACCCTCACTTCCGTTGGTCAGTGTAAACAGAGTTCGTACAATTCAATTTTATTTGTATAGAATTAAATCACAACAAAAGTCGTCTCAAGACACTTAATAACAACAAAGTTAGATCCAGACCTTGCTACTACTACTACTGTTATTACAACAACAACAACAACCCCAGCAAATCTCCCTTGAGCAGCACTTGGTGACAGTGGGGAGGAAAAACTCCCTTTAATGGAAGAAACCTCTGACAGACACCAGCTCTTGGTGAGCGGCCTTCTGCCTTGACCGGTTGGGGTGAGTGGATAGAGGAGAGAGAAAAGAAAAGAAAGCAACAAGACACGGCAAACACAACAACAAACCAACACTGGGCAGGTTGATGTGGCTGGTGACTGCTCAGAGACATAAAGCTCCAAAGCCAGGGCAACCTGCAGAAAGTTATAGGGAGGGAGAGAGAGAGAGGGGAGAAAAGGAAAAAGAGAGAGAGAGAGAGAGAGAGAGGACACACTACAGGAGGGAGGAGACACACAGTGATGGGTAGTGGTGAGATATAGATGGATGGAGAGAGAGGAGAGGAGAGGAGCACCATGGGACAAACCTTAGCCTAGGCCTATAACTAAAGGATGGTATGCCAAATCAAAATTATCCTAAAATGCAATTCCTGTTGACTAGAAACAACTGGTATGGTTAAATATACTCAGTGGCAACAGAACTGCCCAGGCCCCGTTTGCTTGCAGTTACCAAGATGGTTGTCGGTCTTATCCCTGTTCAGCCACATTAGTTGTTCTGATTCCATGAAATACTGGAAGACATGTCACAACATATCATACTTTCTGTCATCCCTCACAGTCATACTAGGATTATATTGAAAACAATATTATATTAGGCCAACTATAAGCTTTATCAAAAAAGAAAGTCTTAAGGCTAATCTTAAAGGTAGAGAGGGTGTCTGCGTCCCGAACCAAGACTGGGAGCTGGTTCCACAGGAAGAGGAGCTTGATAGCTAAAGGCTCTGGCTCCCATTCTACTTCA
Source organism: Monopterus albus (assembly GCF_001952655.1). Taxonomy (NCBI): domain Eukaryota; kingdom Metazoa; phylum Chordata; class Actinopteri; order Synbranchiformes; family Synbranchidae; genus Monopterus; species Monopterus albus. The sequence goes on along the minus strand of NW_018128103.1, from coordinate 423,968 downwards.
GTGGACTCTAGGAACCACAAATAGACCTGCACTCTGAGAGCGAAGTGCTCTGTTGGGATAAGGCACTATGAGGTCTTTAGGATACGATGGAGCCTTGTCATTAAGGGGTTTGTATGTTAGGAGAATTTTAAATTCTATTCTGGATTTTACAGGGAGCCAGTGGAGAGAAGCTAATATGGGAGAGATATGATCTCTCTTGCTAGTTCCTGTCAGTAATCTGGCTGCAGCATTTTGGATTAACTCGAGGCTTTTTAGAGAATTATTGGGACATCCTGATAGTAAAGAGTTACGGTAGTCCAGCCTGGAAGTAACAAATGCATGGACCAGTGTTTCAGCATCATTTTGAGACAGGATGCTCCTGATTTTTGATATTCCGCAGGTGAAAGAAGGCAATTGTAGAAACCTGGTTTACGTGTGATCTAAAGGACATATCCCGGTCAAAATGACTCCAACCAAGGTTCCTCACAGCAGTACTGGAATAACTATATGGTTAGACAGCAGATTTCTAAGGCTTTCAGGCCCAAGTACAATAACTTCAGTTTTTACAGAAATTACAGGTCATTCAGGCCTTTATGTCTTTAAGACATGCTCAAAGTTTGACCAACTGATCTGATTCATAAATTTAACCGAGTATCATCTGCATAGCAATGAAAATTTATGCTGTTTCCTGATAATATTGCCTAAAAAAGGGAGCATGTATAAAGTGAAGTGAACTTGGCCTAGCACAGAGCCCAGTGGAACACCGTGATTAACTTCAATCCGCACGGAAGATTCATCATTAACATGAACAAATTGGAATCTTTCTGATAAATAAGATATGACCCAACTTAGTTCAGTTTCTTTAATCCCAATAGCATGTTGAAATCTGTAGTAAAATGCGGTGATCAGTGGTGTCAAAAGCAGCACTGAGATCTATGAGGAAAAGTATGGAGGGAGACACGTCCTTTGTCTGAGGCTAGGAGGAGATTGTTGGTGACTTTTACCAGTGCAGTTTCTCTACTATGATGAACTCTAAAACCTCATTGAAAATCCTCAAATTATTCTTGCGCAAGTGGTCACATAACTGCTTAGCAACAGCTTTTTCAAGGATTTTAGAAATAAACAGGAGATTGGATATTGGTCTATAATTAGCTAGGACACCTCGGTTGAGAGTAGGCTTTTTGAGTAGACGTTTAATTACTGCAACCTTAAAAGTCTGCAGAACATGGCCTGTTAATAGAGAGAGGTTAATCAGATCTAATATTGATATGTTGACTGTGGGTAAAAGGTCATTGAGCAGCGTTGTCTGGATGGGGTCTAAGAGACATGTTGATGATTTAGATGAAGCAATTGTTGAGGTCAACTCAGAGAGATCAATGGGAGAGAAGTAGTCTACGTGTAAATGAGGTCTTACAGATGTTTCTAAAGCCATTGTACCTGATACATCTGTGAGAGTTGTGGGAAGGACCTGATTAATTTGTTCTCTTAATAGTTGTGATTTTATTTGTAAAAAAGTTCATGAAGTCATTGCTGCTGAGATCTAAGGGAATGTTAAGCTCAACAGCACTGTCAGCTTTGTCAGCCTGGCTACAGTGCTGTTGAGCTTATTATCTAAAGTAGCTGCCACAGACAATAATGAACAATGTTTAACAGACTGTGGATACTTTTTCACTGTTACCAGTAGGGATGGCTCGATACCAGTTTTTCCCCAACCGATACCGATACCACAAAATTTAGTATCTGCCGATACCGATTCCTGTCCGATACCAAGTAAATTGTTAATATATTTGTATAGATTTACTGCTTAACCAGGCCTTCTAAAAATCATGTATCAAAACTAAGAAAAAAATATTTTAATCCCCAAAAGGAAGAAAAGCCCACAACATAAATCAAGATATTGAACACTGCTGCTTTTTTATTAGGATTTTTAACCATGCAGCATTTTACACACCACTATTAAATAGTCAAAACTAAATTTAAATATTTATTATAAAATCCAACTAAAAAAAGTGCAGCCGTGGAAACCATGTGTTCCATAAAGCGTCTAAACCCCACATTTTCCACAACAGAAATTGGTTGGTCATCTAGCAAAATGAATTCAGTCAATTTCTCTGTGATCATCTTTGCCTTGCTGGTCTCTGAAGCGAGCTTCTCGCGCCTCTGTAATGTTTCTTGCAGCGATTGTTGAAGCGGCACGCTTTTCTTTTTAGCTCTGGTTGTCTGTATATATTCTTCGTACTCCTGTGCGTGGTGCTTACGCAAATGTTTAATCAGGTTTGAAGTGTTGAAGTTGGATTTGGT
>NW_018128103.1:419277-421450 GCF_001952655.1 Monopterus albus | reverse complement strand
TATCGGCCGATACCGATGCTGAGTATCAGATCGGTACATCCCTGGTTACCAGTCAGGCCTCCCCTTTAGCTTATGGTCAGTGTGATTGTGATACGGGAAGCAGTGTGATCTATTTTGAGGAAACAGTCAGTGTAGTAATGTACATGCTACTAAGGGTGGAAAAAAGTTACAGTATTTCGTGCAAAAAAAAAAATGTATCTACAGTAGATAAGGTTGCAGTGCAGTAGTTCATGAGACAAAGCAGAATAAAATTCTTTGTCTCCCTCTTCTCTTCAGTACTACCAAGCCCGGAGCTGCTAAGGCTAGCCAACATAAACACCAGAGAACTCCCAACTTCACAATGGAGCCAGAAATCTGCAAAGGTAACAACTGACAGCTCAGTCTAAAGACTATAATTTTTGTTGGATGTTGCCCATTTGATTTTGAAGGTATAATTTTCTAAACTTTCTAGTTTATGTAAAGGCTAATGCTAGCTTTGCTTACAGGGATTCACTAGCAAGATGATAGTCCTTTTAGCAATGTTAACACTTTATTAAAAGTCTAAAGCATGTTCCTGTGAATAACATACCAGTTAGTGTTTGTAAGCTGAATGTCAAATTTAAAGATGTTATCAGTTTATTGATCAGTTATACATCGGCAGTGGTGTTCTGCCCATGGATCTTGCTTGCTTAGGTATTTCTGGAGATGTGTCATTTAGAATCAGCTTTATTGGCCAGATGTGCAAATATTGCACATGGTATATAGCACATAGTGTAATTGTACATGGTCCTCTACTTAGTAATGTAATGAGAGGTTATTGCACAGGTTTTTCACATTTTGTATTTGCCAGTCTTACTGCGGCAGGGGAAAAAGCTGTTGTAAAATCTTGTTCTGGGTGTGATGATTCAAGGTTGAAGGATTTTATTGTCAATCCACCATATGTGCAGGACATACAGAAAATCAAAATACCGTTTCTCTCTCACCTAGTATTGGGTGCTATAACATTTAGGAACTAAAATAAAGTCAAGTAGAAAGTTGTTACATTGCCTTTGTCAATGCCCTTTTCACTGTGATACCAGTATTTTAAAGAGTTTACACAATGGTTTATTTATTGACAGTTGTATAATCAGAGCTGAAAATGGTGGACTATGAAGTGACCGTATTTGCTGCCAATCATGCCAATGCCACAACTTTTAACAATGTCTACATCAAGCTGTTGGGCACAGATGGGGAAAGCAAACGCAGTCGGCTGACTGGCTTCGAACTATTCTCTGCTCTTTTGCGACAGTGCTGTTTGTAATATTGTGTCTATAGCAGGCAGTCCAATCCCAATGATCCCCTCTGCAGTCGTTATGACCCTTTGAAGAACCTTCCTCTCTCCTGTGTGGTGTTACCATACCAGACTGTGATGCCAGTGGTGAGGACTCAAAGTGTGAATTTCAGCAAGCAGTCCTCACAAGAAATATTATATGATGGCAGATCAATTGTCATGGTCAGAATTCATTTAAAATTGTTACAGGCCACTTAACAAACTAGTTGTTTGATTCTCCTACTCTGTGTACAATCAATGCCAAAAGCTCAAAATGCTCCCACACAAGCGACCTTGTTCACTTTCTTGATCCCTCAATAATCCAAATCAACCTCTATAAATCTAAAATACGTTTGTTTCTCTCCTACACAAAACCCCACAGAATCTGGCCATTATGTGGCTTATACAGGTAACAGGAATTACTGAGGATCAGCCCAAATTCTTATTTGTTCATTCAGGTAGTGTAAGAGTCAAGTGAATAAGTTGTTCTATCTGCCCCTAGCAGCAAACTGCCAAACTTTGAAACTTTTATGAACCAATGTGACACCGTTATGTGACTTGGCCACTTTGATGTGCCCCACGAAGTAGTACTACAAAACAACTGGTTCGAAACGTGTCCATATGCCAGTAAACGAGTCCAACCATCACCACTCTGCACCATATTAACTATTGTTGGCTTCACTTAAAATGCTGTGGAGCGCACCTGACCACTGAGGCGTGGGTGTGCGCTTAGCTGGCTACGGTACAGTGCGGGTTAACTGCAATACGATCAATAACTCTGTGAAGTGTGGAGGAGGGAGCCCGGTGGAATTGATGGCATCCATAAAGCTGCCTTAGCTGTATTAAACAAGTCTACGTGTCTGTTAGTGCTGTCAGAGACCTGGG
>NW_018128103.1:407212-418924 GCF_001952655.1 Monopterus albus | reverse complement strand
AGGGGAGAGAAAGAAGTGGACATTATGTTCTGTGCTTGGATGTGTTACTGACAGTTCAGTTGATTAACTTGTTTGACAGCAATTACCGTTTTAAAAAGTTTCAAAAATGTTATGCAAATTTAACAATTTGGTTTCACTATTTGCTTTTCACTTACAAGTAACAATTTGTGTTCTTCCAGAAAGCTTAAATTTACTTGGTTCATCAGTTTTTTTTCAATATTTTACTTGAATTCAAGTTTTGTTTTGATTTTACTAGTTTTATTTATTTAATAATTTTATTTATATACTGTGTGTTCTGTACAGTTAAGAGAAACTTTCATTTTAATAAAAAATTTGAAAAGTTTGAAATAAGTGACCAATGGCTGGAAATTTTTAATTTTCTTAAATTTATATAAAACGATTATTCGACTAATCGAAAAAATGATCGTTAGATTATTCGACAGAAAAATTATCGTTAGCAACAGCCCTAGTTCAATCCCAATGATCCCTCTGCCATCTTTATGACCCTTTGAAGAGCCTTCCTCTCTGCCTTTGTGGTGTTACCATCCCAGACTGTGATGACAGTGGTGAGGACGCTCCCCATCAGTCTTCTGTAAGCCTGGGTGAGGGGGCGACGGTTCAGACGGTTCTTTCCTGAGCCGGGGCTTTCTTCACTGTGGCAGGTGTGTTCAGTGACCAGCTCAGGTCAGGTGTCACCTGCAGGCCCAGGAACTTGTGGTTGTCAGCCCTCTCCTCCACCTCAGTCCCTTGGAGGGTTAGAGGCAGCAGAGGGGAGGGGTTCTTCCTGAAGTCCATTATTATTACCCGAATCCCCCCCCGCCCCCAGGATGGTGGTGTCATCAGCATATTTAATGATGATGGTGTTGTCCTGGTTGGAGAGAGTGTACAGGGTGAAGAGTTTGGGGCTGAGACAGCAGCCCTGCGGCGAGCCTGTGCTGATTGCAAGCTCAGCAGACACTGACCCTCCTGTTTTGACCACCTGTGGTCTTTCAGTCAGGAAGCCCAAAATCCACCAAGCTACAGTGTATACATTTAAAAGGGTTACTATGATTTTAACATATTAGTACAATTGACAGGCTAGTATTTTGAATAGATTTTACCTCTCTGCTAATGTCACTTGCTAACTGTCAGAGCTCTAATGACCTGTGGCAGTAACAAAAACTAATAGTATTGTGAACAAATGTGATTTACAGCTTCCTAAGTGTGTAAATATTATTTTAGTGGGTTTTGGCATTTTTTGTTTTACAGTCTCAGGGAAACAGACTACTTGCAGCTTTTCTCTTAAAACCGTATGCTCCAGTGCAGCACTGAACCAAAGAGAGTGATACACCCTCGCCCTATAATCGCTGTTGGCTCATATCATTGTGAAAAGGATCTATTAGGTTATTCACATTTTATAAGAAATTCCTGAACTCATTTTATGAATTACTCCCTAGGCTAAGCAGACAACATGCCTCCATGATATGCTAGTAATCAGTGACTTTCTCCACCACTAAAAAAAAGTGATAAAGTACTAGACCTACATTATACACCCACACAGGCAGAAATGAACATTTATGACAAAAAATGCAAAGCTAGTGAAGTAAAAATATAGCATATAGATATGTTCAAACTGATGTCAAGTATGACACCTCACCCGCATTAATAAGGACAAAGACAGCATCTCAGTTTTCTCACACATACACTATATTGCCAAAAGTATTTGCTTGTCTGCCTTCACATGCTAATGAACTTGAGTAACAACCAATTCTTAATCCATAGGGTTTAATATGATGTTGGCCCACCTTTTGCGGCTATAACAGCTTTAACTCTTCTGGGAAGGCTGTCCACAAGGTGGGAATTTTTGACCATTCTTCCAGAAGCGCATTTGTGACGTCTTGTGAGTACATTTGTTACCACACCTGCCTATATTTAGCCTATTAAGCAAATGAAATGTCAATTTAGCAGCCATCCCTGACATGCCCGCAGGGCATACACATGCGCGCACACAGAAACACAAAGACTGCTATACTCAAATACAAAAAATTTCCTTGTGCCAGCATAAAGTTGAAACATTTGCATAATTACGTACATTAAGTAATCAAATATCTTATCTTGAAGACCGTAAAAAAAGGCCAACTCTAAGCACTGTGTGTGGGGCTGGGTTGTGCTGATCATGCATGCCTTTCCCAGGCAACACCCTGATTAACAGAGACCATACACACGCTGAGCTGCCTGTTCACTTGGTCTGCTAAGGGCAGAGACACACCAAGCTGACGTGAAGGAACTAGCATGTACATAGTCCAACCTCTGCATCACCTGATGTCAAAAAAGGGACCCTTGAACACATCGGACAGACTACGGCCAATGGCTGTAGTATGTTCTGTGCCTACATGACAGAAACTGATCCCCCTACCAGCAGGTGGCAGTGTCTGTATTAACCATTCAGAAAGGGAAAGAAGAGCTAGAATAGGCTATAAAGTATAAACTATAAACAAAGCAGCTCTTTCAAAACAGCTGCTGTTACTTGAAATGTGTGATATGTTACAAATGACACTGGCGTTCTCTGTCCCTGGTGTTTTGGTTGTGGAAGAAGAAAGGAGGTTGTGGAGGTGAAAAAAAGGGGAAGCTGAACAAAATAGGTAAAAATCATGATATTACAGTGACAGACTGAGGGGGCTTTCCCAAACCGCTCTCTTCTCACACACTGAGATGCTAAGATGAACAGTTAGCCAGAATGGTTTCTCTCACTGACGGGCTGACTCGACATGTCAAAAAGCCACTGACAGGGACTGACTGGTGGCAACAGCATGGGACACGCCGGGAAGACGAGCCCCTACAGACACTCACCGATGGCCCAAGTCAAAATGGGATGTTTGTCAGTATTAATGAATGAAAGACAATGACAAATTGTCACCTTAAATAAAATGACAATTTTTCTGGTGCTTTATAATTGATATTGGTCAAATTCATTTTATGCTATACATTTAGCATGATATTTGCATTTATTTCTCTAATTCTGAGGGGTTGGGAGTTAGCCAAGTGTTTGGGGGCCCTAAAGGCCCCCAGTGGTGTCCTAGGTCCTGAGTTTACAGGTCTAGTCGAATGTTTGGCCTTAGCCAAGAGCTGAAATGTCCTTTTTTTGTTCACATGCTGATTTTACAAAATACAAGCATACTGGCAGATATTTATTACAAAAATTAATATGAACAATATCTTTTTCTTGCATGGTATGCATAGTGGACACATTTTATTTGATAAAAAAACAAAATCCACCAAAAGGGCCTGCCCCAAACAAGCCGATTATAGATTTTCTCTACTTATTTTGACTAGGCAGCATAATCTGATACTGTTACCATTAAATTTGATACAATGATTCATTCGACTATTGAGTCTGAATTGTTAAATGTATGCCAAAAACAAAACAAACAAACAAAAAACCAAAACCTAAAGGGAAGTACACTCAGCACTATTCAACCAGTCTTTCATTTCCTGTATTTTTTTTTTTTTTTTGGAATAATGTGTACATTTGAGTTATTTGTTAATTAAGATAGCCATCTATATAGGATGCAGAAAAAGGTGCGTGCAAGGGAGGGGACAGATCAAGTAAAAATTAGTAGAATCATTAGGGCTGTACCCAACTAAGGATTTTGTCAGTTGGCTCTTCAGTGCGACTATTCATTCTTTTTTAATAAATCTATGGACTAGACTGTCAGAAAATCAACTGGCATGAATTTCAGTGATGACTGACCACAATATCACTATTTAAATGCTACTATAAGAGTCTGTCAGCCGACAGGTATCTCAGCTATTTGGGGGCAGCCCTAAGAATCAGAATTGGATCGTCACCTCAATAGTACACCGTTATAGGAATTCACCCTACAGGACACATGTGTCAAACTCAAGGCCCGCGGGCCACATCCTGCCCGCGAGATCATTTTATACATCTTTTTTTAAAGGCCCGGCGCGGCGATATGAAGCGCCGATAACACAAACTACGAATCCCATAATGCAGCGCAACAGCTGCCTTACCGAACGATAGGCTACCTGCGATCATTCCCACGTCAATTACGTCAGATCAATCAAGGGTCTGTTGATGTATACAACCCTAATTTCAAGTCAAAGCTAGCCCCTAACAATGGCCAAGAGAAAAGTTGATTCTGAAAACAGCCTGTCTAAACAGGTGGGAGGCTGAGTATATGTTTACTGACATTACCGGTAAACCCGTGTGTCTTATTTGTGGAGCTAATGTGGCTGCAATTAAGGAATAAAACCTAAGATGGCACTATGAGGCAAAACATCAGGACAAGCTGAAAAACGTGAATGAAGAGCAGAAGCTACAGAAGGTAGAGGAGTTGAAGAGGAATCTGACATCACAGCAGACGTTTTCACCAAAGCAAAATCACAGTGAAGCTGCTGTGAAAGCAAGTTTTATTGCAGCAGAGGAGAAAATCAGCCTGGACATTTACCGAGGGAGAGTTTCTGAAGAGCTGCATGATGAAAGTGAGCGACGTCTTGTGTCCAGACAAAAAGCAGGTGTTTGCAAATGTAAGCCTTAGCAGAAATACAGTTGGTGATTTTCAGTTCAAGTTTATTTATTTTGGAATAATATTTTATCCTGTCTGTTTCGATTAATATGCATGTTCAAAAACGTTTAGTTTTAGTCTGTTCAATACATTTTTATCCTGTTTGGCCTGCGACCTAAAGTGTGCTTTGAGTTTTGGTCCCCTGTGCGATTAAGTTTGACACCCCTGATATATGGGTATGGTTAATTAAATAGTGTATAGTGCTGAAAAGTCAGTCTGAAAATGAGTTCATGTAACCACAAAATGACCTGACTGATCCAGATGTCAATAAGCTGCACTGTCACATATTTGGACTTAAGGACTTGTTACGTGGACAATAGCTCCAAATCAATTCAAATTAGCTTAAAAAAAAAATCAGTAAGTCCAGACTCATGCTAACATTCTAATATAGACAGCCTAAGTGTTGACAAGAGATAACCACTCTTTCATTTACAGAACAAGGCAGACTGGTTTACTGATGTTGCTATATCAACATTATACAATTAATTTCTGATTCCAATTTGAAAGGCATTAACTGGCTAAGGAGTGGCATTATTATGTTATTGCTCTGCATACTTTGATAAAATCATCAGATTGACAACAGACTGACACTGCACCAACAGTTCACTTTTACTGGTTATTTGAGTGAACCTCCCACCTGCAGCTAGCTGAACACAGCAAGACAAGCATGGTACTTTGTCAGAAATAAAGCTGTGGTGGGCAACCAGTTTTTCAAGATACCAGGAAATCTTACCTGGTCAGCCACTCTGTAAACCTCATTTTTGACACTGCAGTCACAGAGATAATAGTGGACTCTGCTGGCTCCATTCTGTCTCACCAGTTTAGCAGTTTCCTTCATCCCCTCCTGGTTAATATCCCACAATACCAGCACAGTTCCAAGAGCTGCAAACTCCTGAGCCATGAGGCGACCAATCCCGCTACCTGCCCCTGTGATCAGTACCACTTCACCAGCTATGTTCTTCTTCTTCATGGGCACAAAGAGGTGGATCAGCCATTCCACACTGTACCAGACAGACAGCAGGATGACCCGGATTGTTTCCAGGAAGAAATTCATAATGGATCTAGGAAGGAAGAGGGAAAAAGAAACATAATAACATGGGATAAACAAGTGGTAAGTTTAAATATTTGCAAAGTGTTATTGTTTACATTTTCTACCATCAATAATCATCTGACTTTAGTTATTGATCGATCTTTAAATTTTCCAGGACTATCTTCCTACAGTGTTTCAAAGCTGAGATGGACTGCCTGACCGCAAAGAAAGACCTCCACTGACAAATATTGAAGGCCCTGGAAAACTGCAGCCTTTTCTCACACAGTTTCCCAAGACGGTCACTGTTTCAAAGTACACAGTTATAGAGTCATAAATTCTTGATGCGACTTGGGTGAAGGATACAGCACCTACACGTTGGTACCATTATCTATCCTTTAAGGAGACTGTGAAGTAAATATGAGAGTTAACTATAGTTATATAGTAAAACTGAAAAGTAAAGGCAGACTGTGAAAGCCAATAAACATTAATGATCACAGACTTTATTAATTCAAGGATTTAATTAATGTGATTCAATCCTATATCCCACGAGTGTCGCAAACGAAAGAGCGATCTGTGCTCCAATACATAGCAGACAACAAAAGACATGCTGAACTTTGTGTTAGGATGTCATGAGGCATCATCATTTACTATGGCACACTATAGGCTGATGTCAACCACAACATTAGTTTTAAATGCAAAAGGGTGACAGGAACAAATTTGAGCATTTAAAAATAAAAAGCAGCATATGATGGAACATTTAAATTGAAGATATATAATGTCAGGCTGCCATATGGATTTGTCAGACCAACGAGACAGGTAGCACACTTGTATTTCTGTTGAAACAACGCTCATATAATCAATTTTTTTCTTCTGACACATGGTTACGGCCTAGTTTACCTACAAGTTTAAACTTCTCCCATCAGTTAACCACAGCGCATGTTGTTCCTGTGCACTTGATGTGCGCCAGCTCGCACTGCTAACGATTCCTTATTGAGATGTTTTCCCCAGACTTTTTGTTAGCTTAACAAATGCACACTGGCTGACAAAAAATTTAATTAAAACAAAGGCTTGACTGGAAAAGTCTCAGTTGACTGACAGGCCACTCAACTATTAGAGGGCAACCCTAACACACTACAAGATCAAATGAGTCAGATACCCATTTTTTAGTACACCCTGTGACAGGTAACAGCCCTAATTCTTACTAGGCGACTCTCGTTAATCGTTGCTTACTAATGATATTAATGGAAACATTTCAGAGTTTACCCCTACATCAATTTAGACCTATTTGTCACACTGTAGCTGCAAATCAATAGCTTTATCCACTTGCAGATCAGTCTACTGTTAATTCTTAAACTCTGACGCTGAACATTTGCTCCTCAGCCCAGATGAATATTGAAAAAAATTTCCCAAGATTCAAGTTTCTTCTTCTGCAAGCACAGAGTATAGACCAAGGTGTTAGCAAAACCAAGTTGACATTAAAAACTCACGAAAACATGTGGAAACACTAAACAACTCAAACAGTATGATTCACGGTCAGACACCTTTTCAACACTTGACAAATGACAGTTTATGCGTTTACGACGCAACCATTTTTCTCGATGGGACAATATACTCTGGCTGAACAGATTACATTAAACTTCGAAAATTCTCCCCCTAGACATAGCTAATGGGTAGCATGTTACTGGCCATCATCATGGTGATGAGGGCCATTGTTTGCTCTGTACGTCAATCATCAAACCTACTTCTTTGGGTGACAACGCCACTGACTGTTGATCTGCAAACGCACCCCACTTTCTGCTGGATGCCTCTCCTTGGCTGTACATAGTTGTCAATTTACAGTATTGTTCAAAATAATAGCAGTACAATGTGACTAACCAGAATAATCCAGGTTTTTAGTATATTTTTTATTGCTACATGGCAAACAAGTTACCAGTAGGTGCAGTAGATTCTCAGAAAGCAAACAAGACCCAGCATTCATGATATGCACGCTCTTAAGGCTGTGCAATTGGGCAATTAGTTGAAAGGGGTGTGTTCAAAAAAATAGCAGTGTCTGCCGTTGACTGTACAAACACAAAACTATGTTGTACAAATGTTTTTGTTTCTAGGATTTAGCAATCCTGTGAATCACTAAACTAATATTTAGTTGTATGACCACAGTTTTTTATAACTGCTTCACATCTGTGTGGCATGGAGTCAACCAACTTGTGGCACCTTTCAGCTGTTATTCCACTCCATGATTCTTTAACAACATTCCACAATTCATTTACATTTCTTGGTTTTGCTTCAGAAACAGCATTTTTGATATCACCCCACAAGTTCTCGATTGGATTAAGGTCCGGGGATTGGGCTGGCCACTCCATAACATTAATTTTGTTGGTTTGGAACCAAGACTTTGCTCGTTTACTAGTGTGTTTGGGGTCATTGTCTTGTTGAAACAACCATTTCAAGGGCATGTCCTCTTCGGCATAAGGCAACATGACCTCTTCAAGTATTTTGACATATGCAAACTGATCCATGATCCCTGGTATGCGATAAATAGGCCCAACACCATAGTAGGAGAAACATGCCCATATCATGATGCTTGCACCACCATGCTTCACTGTCTTCACTGTGTACTGTGGCTTGAATTCAGAGTTTGGGGGTCGTCTCACAAACTGTCTGTGGCCCTTGGACCCAAAAAGAACAATTTTACTCTCATCAGTCCACAAAATGTTCCTCCATTTCTCTTTAGGCCAGTTGATGTGTTCTTTGGCAAATTGTAACCTCACTGATTGAATGCCACGCTGCTATTTTTTTGAACACACCCCTTTCAACTAATTGCCCAATTGCACAGCCTTAAGAGCGTGCATATCATGAATGCTGGGTCTTGTTTGTTTTCTGAGAATCTACTGCACCTACTGGTAACTTGTTTGCCATGTGGTAATGAAAAATATACTAAAAACCTGGATTATTCTGGTTAGTCACATTGTACTGCTATTATTTTGAACAATACTGTATAAATGCCAACTTAACTTGGCAGTTTGCACTGCACCTCATTTTTGGTTATTTCTCACAGAAGTTCCACACAGAACCTTTTGATGGCTGTGGTCTCTGCTGTTTGCATTTGGTGCTGTAGTAAAATGATATACCGACCTCGTTATTGCATTATTTCCAGGACCAGGTAAAATAGCCACTTTGTTTTTAAAGACAAAACTATAGTAGCATGAAATGTCAAAAATCTGCTTTATTGGCCAGGTGTGTTGGACACAGGAGGAGTCTGACTCCACTACAGTGGCTCTTGGTGTGTGTACAATGTTCTTCCATATGGCAGCGAGTAGACAAGTAAACAAGATAAGAAAAAAAAAGTGCAAACAAGAGGAATATTCATTAGGAAAATAAAAAATGTATACAGCTTAGATAGTTTTCCAAATATATATACACAAAGGTGTATAAACAAGGAATATAAAATGGGTTAAGTGGGGAAGTGACGTAATTTTTTTTTTAATAAACTTTATTGAAAACATACATAAACAAGGCAGTATAACATTTTTTCAATATGGTGGGGGCAAGCTCACATGAATGCACAACGGCCTGGATTTATGTCCACTCAACGAGATTCTTAAACTATCATGTAAAGCTTTATTTTGGTAGATATAAAGAGTCTCGCCAGAAGTGTATAGACAGAGTTGCCTCTGCATATAAATACTAGAACATACGTGTGCACCTCATTTTCTGAGCTTTAGGTCACATCTAAGATGATAATTCACCGTTGTAACATTGTAGTTAAGTCAGAAAACAAGGAAAAGCGCCATGGGCTCTTTAAACAATTGTGGAAATGCTGGCGACTACTTTTCTACTGAATGAGTTTGTTGCAGCACTATTTCTATCTGCATGGGTTTCCACAAATACCTTGCATTTACATAAAGACGTCGGAATTCCTTAAGTCATCATGTAGGCTACATACTGGAAAGAGTTTCTGGCTTCGTGATTATTCCAGACACATGGAAGGTAGGACAACCACGATTATTTTAACTTTGAAAGCTTACAAGTTAATATGAAGAGCAGCTAGTACTAAAACACGTGGAAACACCGAGTCATTTCGGTGAAAACAATTAACTCTACATTTTCGCTCTTTTGTTCTCGGGGACTTTAGCGTTATCTAATGACAATTAATAAATTCCCACTGAAGACTGGCTTCCATTCAAGTCTATCACATTTCGCTAAAACCTTAAGAGTTATGACAGACAGTCTTTTTAACAGACTCAGCTTTACAATGCGCCTGTAGTTTGGAACTTACCAAGATATCCGTCCTGCTAAACTAGCGCCGTATGTTTAACAGCGGTTCTCTTCAGTGACCCAGCATGCAAGTGTTTGGACTTTAACCGTGGCCTTTGCTCTTATTGCACACAGACTAATATTAGGACACACAGCTTCTGGTCCTATCAAACGTGTATTACCTCAGTAACGTTAATAAAATCAGCACGGAGTGTCCGCTAGCCTACCAAATTCCGAAGTCGCTGAACGGGTCTGGCTGGGTTTGTCGTCCCGGCAGCGGCTTTGCAGTTTCTGTAGCCTGCGGAATTAAAAGCAGCTAGATGTCACGTCAAACGCAAACGAAAGGAAAACGCCTGCTGAAATTATAGAACCCGGATCTGTCATGTGACCGCGAATCAACCATTCCCAGTTTTGCGCGTCTCCTATATTACCCGAGGTATTGTGGGATTTGGAGTGTGCGTCGTAAGGTGACGCTAAGATCGCATTTAGCTACTGTACATTAAATAGGCTATACATTAAACACTAACCAACTACTGAATACTGAATGACAGTTTAAATCCATCATCAATATATTTGTTTAAGAGGTAGCAAACAAGAGTAAAAGACAAATAATAATAAACAATAGTGACAATAGCCAGTAGCCTATGATTCAATGACCTTTGAAATGACCTAAGATTTTATAATCTAGTGATCAAATTATTTCAAAAACACTAGACATCTGTCGGTTTTACTGATTAAAATGTATATGTGAATGATCTTTGACAACTAAAATGTTTATTAAAAATATTATATTATATTAACCTATTAATAAATATTTACAAATTATAGCCCACAAAGCAAAACTGGCTTGGATCTGTAAACTGTATATAGTAGAGTAGTACCATACCACTGTTACATTACATTATGCTATGCATAATGACAATAAAGATTCTTGACTTGACTTGACTTGACTTGACTTGAGAACTGCCTGCACTTTGCAGTCCAGATCTAGAAGAGGACTCCCTACATTGCCCTGAGCTGTTCTCACCTCCTGGGTCAAGTCCCTTCTGTGCTGTGCAGCACAGCTCCCATACCACACTCTCGCTCTGTAGAGGTTTGCGAGCAGCTGAGAGGAGAGATCAGCACGTTTCTGATCTGGTTTCTATTCACTAAGCACACCATCACCATCACTATATATATATACTGTATATACACTGCTCAAAAAAATAAAGGGAACACAAAAATAAGACATTCAACTATGTGGTGTTCCCTTTATTTTTTTGAGCAGTATATCTATCTATCTATCTATCTATATATATATATAAAGCTATATCTATCTATCTATCTATATCTATATCTATATCTATAGATATAGATATAGACATATACATATACACACACAGTGTATATAGCCATAGCCAGAAGAACAAGGGAAGGAAGAGCAGGAACCCTCATGGAAGGACATACCTCTGCACGGTATGTACCACCATCAAATAGAAGAAGTGGCTGATATCGAAAAATCCTACCAGTGGCTGGACAAAGCTGGACTGAAAGACATCACAGAGGCACTAACCCTGGCAGCACAGGAACAGGCTCTAAGTACAAGATCAATAGAGGCCGGGGTCTACCATACCAAACAGGACCCCAGGTGCAGGCTGTGCAAAGATGCCCCTGAGACAATCCAACACATAACAGGGGGTGCAAGATGCTAGCAGGCAGGGCATACATGGAACGCCATAACCAAGTGGCTGGCATAGTGTACAGAAACATCTGTGCCGAGTAGAGGCTGGAAGTCCCAAAGTCAAAATGGGATGCACCTCCAAAGGTGGTTGAGAATGACCAAGCTAAGATCCTGTGGGACTTCAAGATACAAACTGACAAACT
>NW_018128103.1:393316-406910 GCF_001952655.1 Monopterus albus | reverse complement strand
AGAAGAAGGCCGTAGTGATAGATGTAGCAATCCCAAGCGATAGCAACATCAGGAAGAAGGAACACGAGAAGCTCGAGAAATACCAAGGGCTGAAAGAAGAGCTAGAAAAGATGTGGAAGGTGAAGGCACAAGTGGTCCTTGTGGTAATAGGAACATTGGGGGCTGTGACCCCCAAACTGGGAGAGTGGCTCCAGCAGATCCCAGGAACAACATCTGAGATCTCTGTCCAGAAGAGTGCAGTCCTAGGAACAGCTAAGATACTGCACATTACCTCAAGCCCCCAGGCCTCTGGTATATGTGTGTGTGTGTATAAACCACTGGTGGAGAGCATCTTACCTTAGGGAGTCACAGTGGTACAGTGGTGTGATGTTTACTGCTGTCGCCTCACAGCAAGAACAGCCCCGGCCGACCCAGGGCCTTTCTGTATGGAGTCTGCATGTTCTCCCTGTGCCTGCATAGGTTCTCTCTGGGTACTCCAGCTTCCTCCCACAGTCCAAAGACATGCAGCTTAGGTTGACTGGAGACTCTAAATTCCCCGTAGGAGTGAGTGTGAGTGTGTGTGGTTGTTTGTCTACATGTCAGCCCTGTGATAGACTGATACAGACTGGTGACCTTTCCAGGGTGGACCCTGCCTCTCACCCAGTGTCAGCTGGGATTGGCTCCAGCCCCCCTGCAACCCTATTCTCGAATAAGTGGTATAGATAATTGATGGATCTTACCTTATTTATTTTCAGATTACATCCCAGTTGTCAGTCTGTTTTGTGACATCCATATGCCCTGTTCCGAGATGAGTTTTACTTTAGGAAGAGAAAATTTCCCTTAAATATTAATCAATTTATATTAATAATTAAACAAATACTCTTGTGGCAAAACTCACCTTTATTTTTTATTAATCTCCTTAGTGGTTGGTGACTGGTATCTCTGTGCACAGTGTTGAGCTACAAAGAAAGGTATCATGCTTTGTAATTTTTGTCTGTGCAGCAAAATACTTTCAACTATGAAAGATACTGTACAGCAGCAAATGATTGGCCTCTACTGCCAGCGATGAATGCACTTGAGAAACCGGACTTCACAGACTAATTAGCTACAATTACCTCCGTTTGGTTAGGTGATATATCAGAGAGCCTGAGTAAATAGAACGCCATGAAAAAAGCCCCAGTTGAACATATGTGCCTGGATATGGATAGAGTTTCATCTAGCCTTGAGCATCAGGTATATGATGCTATGTCTGCACTACACACAGGTCTTGTTAGTTTTAAGAAAAACTTTGAGTCACAAGAATAATGATTTCTTATGTGGTTCCGTATCATTAAATAAATTTACCTTGTCCTCTACTATGTTTTGATTGAACAGTTAATATAAAGTTATATTGGTGGTGGTAGCCCATATCATCTGTCCAAATCCACACCACTTGATGGCAAGATAGGAATTCATATTCATTCTTAATAATTATAATTAATCTTTAGTTCAGTGTCCAGATATTATGGAGAGAGAGAGCTGGCTGACTGATTTATTGGCTTTGTTCAGATCTTATCAACAGACATCAAACGACAAGGTGTTTGTGTCTGTGTAGAACAAGCAGAGGATGAGTCTGACTTCATCTTTTTTTTTACTTTTTAATATAAAATATGAAAATATATACGTTGATGGAATATTTCTTTCTTTCTTTATTATTATTTATTATCTTTAAGAAGTGGCGGAGGGAACTACTGATACTGAGCAGCTGCTATCACTTTCAGTGGCATCATAGATTGTTTCAGAAGCACCACCACTGGCTTTCTGTACTTCTGTGATTGTAAGGGCTGGAGAGAGTAGCCCAAGCCTCACTGTTTCACTGCATTCTTTGCCCAAATGAGGCTCCTCCATTGTCAGAGGTAGGATGTTGTATCCCAAATCTTTTAAAAAATGTCTCACAGTAAGTCATACTTGTGTACCCACACTATTCTTATAGTACAATACAAACAGATTTTTTTGAATTTGTTTAAAATATTTCTAAATATTGTATATACAAAAGACACCCATTGTATTTCTTGGACACTTTCCAGTCAAGCCAAATCATGTCCATACTTTATTTTCAGCATGGACAAACACAGTAGAAACTGAAGCTTGTAGCCACACCACATCAGCCATAAATGTGATTCCCACCATCACTGGATATCTTATTTCCTTTTAGACTGTGTCAGTTTTGCCTCCAATAAAGAGAGGGCTTATTATAAATATTTATCTCCACAGTCCAACTGTCATATCTTTCACTCGTCACTACAATATAAGACAAGAGCCACGCTGTGTTCTCCTGCCACTCATTCTTTATCTGTCAAAATATATTTGCTTCCACATTTGGAGGGCAGCAGTGACAAGCTGGCAGTTTGTGTGTGTGGAATTGTGGCTTCAACCATCAAAGCAAAACAAGCTGCACTAATATGGCATGATCTGTGATTCCCCTTATTATCTCACTGGGCCTCTGGACTGGCAGACCGAGGTGGTGGTCCCTTTTTTCAAGAAGGGGGACTGGAGGGTGTGTTCCAACTATAGGGGGATCACACTCCTCAGCCTCCCCCAGAAAGATTATGCCAAGGTACAAGGGAAGGAGAATTCGACTGATAGTCGAACCCCGGATTCAGGAGGAACAATGCAGTTTTCGTCCTGGCCGTGGAACACTGGACCAGCTCTATACCCTCTTCAGGGTGGTGGAGGGTTCATGGCAGTTTGCCCAACCAGTCCACATGTGTTTCGTGGATCTGGAGAAGGCATTCAACCGTGTCCCTCGCGGCGCCCTGTGGGGGGAGCAGGAGCTTGCCGGCAGTAAGTCAGACTTGTTTTGAGTGCATGTTGGACTCCGGCAGGGCTGCCCTTTCTCACGGATTCTGATCATTATTTTTATGGACAAAATTTCTAGGTGTAGCCAGGGGCTGGAGGGAGTCCGGTTTGGGGACCACAGGATCTCATCTCTGCTTTTTGCAGATGACATTGTCCTGTTGGCTCCATCAAACCAGAACTTCCAGCATGCACTAGGGTGGTTTGCAGCTGAGTATGAAGTGGCTGGGATGAGAATCAGCACCTCCAAGTCCGAGGCCATGGTTCTCAGTCGGAAAAGGGTGGCTTGTTCCCTTCAGGTTGGTGGAGTGTTCCTGCCTCAAGTGGAGGAGTTAAAGTATCTTGGGGTCTTGTTCACGAGTGAGGGAAGGATGGAACGGGAGATTGACAGGCGGATCGGTGCAGCTTCTGCAGTAATGTGGTCGATGTACCGTTCTGTCGTGGAGAAGAAAGAGCTGAGCTGTAAGGCGAAGCTCTCGATTTACTGGTTGATCTACGTTCCGACTCTCACCTATGGTCATGAGCTTTAGGTCATGACCGAAAGGGCAAGATCTCGGATACAGGTGGCTGAAATGAGCTTCCTCAGCAGGGTGGCTGGGTGCACCCTTAGAGATTGGATGAGGAGCTCGGTCACCCGGGAGGAGCTCAGAGTAGAACCGCTGCTCCTCCACATTGAGAGGAGCCAGCTGAGGTGGCTCGGGCATCTGTTTCAGATGCCTCCTGGGCGCCTTCCTAGGGAGGTGTTCCGGGCATATCCCACCAGGGAAGACCCAGGACACGCTGGAGGGACTATGTCTCTGGGCTGGCCTGGGAACGCCTCGACATTCCCCCGGAGGAGCTGGAGGAAGTGTCTGGAGGGAGGGAAGTCTGGGCATCTTTGCTTAGACTGCTGCCCCCGCGACCCGGTTCCGGATAAGCGGAGGAAAATGGATGGATGGAATTATTTTATTGTATTGTAAGTCTGATCAAAATTTTTTATATAAATGAAAAGACTGAAACTGACCAAATGGCGTCAGTGCTCTCAGACTTCCTTGTTCGTGGCACTCAGCCCGCCCACTGAGTCCTACTGGACATATAAACCTTATATGTAGCTCACAAGTATATAATTATTTTCAAAAAGGCTCTGTAATTTCTTAAAACAGCTGGCCAGTGTAGTTCTTTCCCTCCAATTCAATCATGACTCAGAGGGAACAGTCCACCATTTTCAGTAACACACATTTGGTCTCTAGTCGGCATTTGGTGCAGCAGGACTGTGTATGTGGGACTGAGTCAAAATAAACTACAGTATGTGAAATGTGTTAGCCAGTGCAACAGTATGGCTCACTGATATGGTTTTAATGATTTTTGGATGTCAGTGGAACTCTGTGCCACCTTTTTGCTTGATCTATTTCTCAGTTTCTCTCTTAGCTCCTAGCTGCTGTTACTGGCTTTAGTTAATGGTAAATTGTAAATTCTATACAGATAAGAACTTGAAAATTTGAGATTTTTATGACAACCAAATCTATAATTTTATACTTCATAGCATGAAGGGCATGTTAGACCTGCAATAAAACACTGTGCCTGCTCAGGCACTATTTGTTTTATTTGCTTTTTACTTGTTACATCAAAATATCACAGGTGTAAAAAGCAGCTTTCTACTTCATTATGGTTACTGCCACTAGTCCTCATGGTCCAGGTTCTGTTTTGAGTATCACCCCCCCTTCTCCTCTTCCCTCTCTTTCTAATCATTTACTGATCTGTTAATTTCATTTATTTTTGTCTTATGAATGTGTTTACATATATATCTAAGTGTATACATAAGTATGTGAATGGAAAAGTATATAGTATATGCTTGATATTGCTTTATTACTTTTTCCCCTTTCCTTCTTTGTTATTTTATTACTACAATCATTCCTTTACATTTATACCCCCGCCCCTTTCCTAGTTTATTTGGTTTAATTCTATTTTCCCTTAAGTAATGAATATCAGTCTGCATAGAGTTGGATACACACACACTCAATACCCTCAATTAATAATCCCTTTGCCTCTTTTCTTAATGTCTGTTGTCTTATTTGTTTCATGTAGTATGTTATGTGCTTTGTCCTGTAAATGTCTTATTTTGTGTTGCAAAAAAAAAAAAAAAAGATATCACAGGTGTTTTTCCACCCCATCATGGCACAATAGATAAAGCAATTCAGTGAGAGGGCAGAAACATGGCCAAAATTCTGTCTGTGGTCAAAATTAACACCATACCGAGAATGCAGCTAAAGCTGGCCTTACACTAGAAGACTATGATAACACTCCAAAAAGATGTTTAAAAGACTAATAGTCTGACACCCTCTCACAGCAAAAGACAATGTGCCATTAGTGTTTAGTCATAGACTATGATTTTGCATGGTCACTATTTTCTCTGGAGACCCCTATGCTATGCATCCCATATGCTCCTGCAAAGGGATGGCGAGGTTTGTCCACCTCTTGTCTTTCTCTACTCTATCACGGTACAAGTTGGATGAGAATCAGACAGTCTCACTCCACAACTCCACCGTTTTCTCCTCCTTTGTAACGGTCCAACAGAACCGAGTTGTCTGAGGCATGGAGTCTCTGGAGTCTGTGTCATATCCACCCATAGATGTATTATGCATTTACTGTTGTTTCTGTGCCTGCTATGCTGCTTCATGTTTGGTGCTGGAGAGAGCTCACCCACTGGATGTTTGTGTTCACATCACTGTCTGCATGAGCCAAGACTAAAGAAGACTAAAGGAATGTCAAGGTGAGAAAAAGACTTAAACAGCTCAGATCTCCACCTTACACTAAATGGCTGAGATGACACGAGTGTGACACAACTGTAGCATGGCTCTAATGATTTTAATCCAATGTTGGAAATTTGTCTGTGACTAGAAATCACTTGAAAAGTCATTACAGTGGAACCTCGGTTTTTGCAATTAATCCGTTCGAAAAAGTCAGACGAAAATCGAATCGTACGAAAACTGAAGCAATATTTCCCATAAGAAATAATGTAAATCCAATTAATCCGTTCCAGACACCCAACAATATTAACAAAAAATACATTTTATAGAGAATAACTATATTTTTACATACAGAAAACAATGAGAAATAAATATAAATGACTAATGAAATTGATAAATGAACATTTAACATCACTTTTACCTTTATTGAAGACTCTTGTTGGCATATGGAAGAGGGCGAGGAGGGGAGAGGGAGGAGTAGAAGCTATTGTTTGGAAGGGGAATCCCCCTCCATAAGGACTTCATGTATCAAGGCCCTATCTGGGGTTACTTCCCTTCACTCATTTCTTCAGGGAAATGAGTGGCCGAGTCACACGGTCAGGTGGACGAGTTTGGTACGGACTAATGATGCTGAACTGACCAATCAACTGTACGAAAACCGGGACAAAATTTTGACGAAAAAAGTCATTGAAAAATGAATTGTACGAAAAGTAGGGCATACGAAAACCTAGGTTCCACTGTATGTGTAAGGCGGACATTAAATGGAAAATTCTTGTTTTATAGAAATCCAACTTGAAAATTTCATTAAAAAATGTTTTCCCTGGCAGGATGCAAATGTTATGCTTGACAGAGTAGGTTTTGGAAGAAAATGTACCAAAAAAAGTTCTAAAAGAAAATCCAGTTTGTCTTTTTGAAACCCTTCAGTGATGTAATTTCCTCTTCGTGATGTTGCTTCATGGAACAGTACAGTATTTTAATGCAGACATACATGGGTGTGACGAGTTGAAGCACGAAACATATGGACACACATGCTATAACAAAATATACTTTTTATTAATACATTTCCCATAAAGAGGGTTGCATTTATGTTCCTAAAAACAAAAGTCTGAGATTTATGCAGCTTTCACTGTTACCACATGTACAGTCAGATCGGACATGAGAAAATGACTATAGCACCCATCCATTATCTATACCGCCTAGTCCCAAACGGGGTCACGGGGGGCTGGAGCCAATCCCAGCCGGCTGCGGGCAAGAGGCGGCTTACAAACTGGACAGGTCGCCAGTCCATCACAGGGCTAACACACAGACCAACAACCACTCACACACACAATCACTCCTACGGGCAATTTAGAGACGCCAATCAACCTATGCTGCATGTCTTTGGACAGTGGGAGGAAGCTGGAGCACCTGGAAAGAACCCACGCAAGCACTGAGAGAACATGCAAACTCCACACAGAAAGGCCCCGGGTCAGCCGGAACCATCTCGCTATGAGGGAACAGTGCTAACCACTGTGCCACCGTGTGACTATAGCATAAAAATTGTAATTTATTTATTATTTATTGTAATTATTTAAGTTTGACTTTCAGCTAATAATGTAAACTTGAATTAATGTCTTCATCCATTGAAAACCATTTTGACAATTTTATACTGCCTCATTTTTTGCCTTTGAATGAAAATGGAATGACCCAAATACAAGTGAAAAGGCACCATTCTGATTAGTTCACACAGCCTGCTATACATTTTTCAAAGTTGGGAACTTGCTTTCACACATTTTCAGGACAACAACAGGCCTGACACCATCAAAGATGTAAGCTTAAAAAGGGAAGTTTTGAAACAACATTAAAATTAGCAAGCCCTGTGACTGGTGACCTGTCCAGGGTGGACCCCTCCTCTTGCGGAATGTCAGCTAAGATTGGCTCCAGCCCCCCGTGACCCTACAACCCTATTCAGAATATGCAATATAGATGATGATAGATGGATTTTAATTAGGATTAACTATCTTACAACTACCACAAATACCACACATGAGAAACAGTATAGAATCTGCTAGGAATGTAACAATACTACTATCACAGTACAACACTGTCATGTTATAAGGTCCACAATACAATATTTGGAGCTGTTAATTTGTGGCAGACAAGCTGGATCCAGCACCTCTCAAATTGTGGCCAACATCTATGTTGATGGATCTGGCACCTCATTTACATATAAAAGACATTAAATGAATAATATATAAAAAGTCCAAGGTCATTAGACCTACTTGTACATTAACTTTTTGTACAAGTAGCCTTTTACAACAGCATATTAGACTAAAAATGGAATAATTAAATACAATAAAAATAGGCAGTTAGGTGAATTACATCACAATGTAACCAGCCTCTGCAGGTCACACCGGGTCAGGTTGACAGTCAATGTAATGTTATGTTAGCTACGGAGTGAAAATCCAAAAAGAACAAGTTAATTTGCTAAAGCTGCAGGACAATGCTAGTCAGAAATCAGAAGCTAACCCATTTATAAAGTGTACATTTGTTAATGAAAAGGTTAGTACAATCCAGTCTGATGATGACGTCACTGGATTTCAGACGTAGGACTGAAGCAAAGCATGAAATAGCATGAACGAGGACTCCTGCCCCATGACTGCGTTGTTTTAAATAACTGAAGGTAAGAACATGTTTATTTAATGTTACTGCATTATATAGTCTCTGGTGCTTTAAATTTGTTGCTCTAATGCTCTCAAAATAATGTTAATGTGTAGTGGTGTAAGAAGAACCAAATATGATGTTGGGTTTTTTTACTGGTTGAACAAATTAGAGGCCGTAGCCTCAGAATCCTAATGTATTTAGCATCACTGGCGCTCGACATCTGTAACTCACACTTGCAAATACTTGCCATCTTGTGTCACTACAAACACACAACAAATGAAGTTTTACCTCTAAGCTGCTCCCTTTATGTGGAAACTATGCAAACACACAGGTCACTGAGGAAAAGTTTTCATTCTGGAACCACCTCTCTTAACATTGACATGCCAGGTCTCTCACCAAATGATATTCTGGGACCCTATCATTTACAAATTAAGCACTGGATATTTGTCACAATATAAAAAAATGAAGAAAAAAGAATAACTAATGCCCTTTATGAAATAATAAATCAACATTTCTGTGTGATTTTCCTTTTAACTTTAAGTTCTCCTGCTTTCCATCTTTATTAAAATTTAAGTAGCTAGCATGTGCAAAAAATTGTCATGAATTATCATTGATACTGAATGACTGAACTGTTTGTACAACTGCAAAACAAGCCATGCAGCATTCAGCAGCAGTCCTTTTATGAAATTAAATAAAATATTATTGCAGCAGCTGGATCATGTAAACAAAACAAGTCACACTTGTAGTGGAACATAAATGTTTTTTAGTACCCCTTAAGCAGGTTTTACTTTTTCAGTTTGGTGGCCATGCTGTCAGGTGTTTGGATTCTCAGTACTGGACCAGATGTAGCGAGTGTCCTTCCTGACCATCGGGGGAAGTTGTGAACAAATTGCTAAATGGTGCATCAGAATGAAGAAGGCGCAAAAAATACACTCGGAAGAGTCACATAAAGGTGAGATTTGTACTTTACTGAAAGTGTTTTTCCAAACATCATGGTCTACTTTTTCAAGAGAGAATACTTTAAGGGTTGTTAAGTGGTTGGTTTTGCATTTGTTAAATTGTTACATGCAGCCGTGTCCAGGCTGTTTCTGCAAGATGTATCCAGGATTGTCTCGGTCTTAAACAGGACTAGTATTGCTTTCGTCATATCTTGGCTGAGCAAGCTGCTAAGGATTTCCAATATGCATGTGCCCTATACTTAAGTAAATAGCAAGAAAGTTTTTATCTATTTATATTTGTAAGTTTCCTTTCCACCCGTGTCATTTCATGAAATGGGAAAACTGAAATGCTGCCACACAAGAGCTCCAAAGGTTAAAGATGGAGCATCTGCTATGTCAGTTTCACATTCTGGGACATGAACGCTGTTATACTAGCAGAATAATCATATGTAATATCCTGGTAGATACTGTCACAGTCCCCTGATGGTATCAAGACTTTTTTGTCGTGATATCGTGAAATTACAAATATCGTTACGTGCCTTGAATCTGGATAACCATTCCTTCCTCCTCTAGCCTCTTATACCAAACTGCGATGAGGACAAGGTCATAGTCACTCTCTTTTCCAAATAACAAATTCCAGTCTACAATAAGCATATCTCTGAGGTACTACAATCTCTACAAGTGCATGTGAAAGGTTATAATTACCCTTATGAGTTTTACAAAAGCCAGTTTACCATTTCACATATAAATTTCAATAAATTCTATCACAATGATGCAAAAGACAACCTAAAAGAGGGACTAAAAGAAAAGAGAAACCTACACAAGAAATAGTTTGTCAT
Source organism: Monopterus albus (assembly GCF_001952655.1). Taxonomy (NCBI): domain Eukaryota; kingdom Metazoa; phylum Chordata; class Actinopteri; order Synbranchiformes; family Synbranchidae; genus Monopterus; species Monopterus albus. The sequence continues at coordinate 396,950 of NW_018128103.1, read as the reverse complement.
TTCTACAACTATCCTGTACACAGTTCAACATTTTTGTAGGATCAGAGTTTAAATGTATCTTTTAAAATTTAGGTTGTATGCAATAATGTACATTAGCAGTGGAACTACTTTTACAAAAAAACATACAGTTGGAGTCAAAATGATTCAGCCCCCATTGCAAATTAGGTGTACTGGAAAAATGTACACACTTTCAGCTGTTTGCAATGAACACATCAAACAAGAGCAATTGAAATAGCTCAACACAACTAATACAATGTGGTTTCTCCAAATTCAACACAAAATGCAACTTTAAATGGATTCTGCAGTCTCAAAATTATTCAACCCCTTCACGACAAGTGTCTTAATACTTAGAGCACCTGCTGCAAACCTGATGCATAGCCAGACACCAGCTTCTGGCAGCATTCCTGAGGAATCTTAGGCCATTCCTCTGGGCAATGGCCTTCAGTTCTATAATATTCTTATGTTTGCCTAGTGCAACCACCTTCTTCAAATCCCACCAGAGATTTTCTATGGGGTTCAATCAGGTGACTGTGACTGCCAGTCTACAATCTTCCAGGACCTCTTCTGCAACCAAGCCTTGGTGGACTTTGAGGTATGCTTGGTATCATTGTTCTGTTCAGTGATTCCCAAGCTTCAGCTTCTTCACAGATGGCATGATGTTTTCTCCTAGGATTTCCTGATACCTGAATGAATTCATTTGGCCTTCCACATGCTGCAGGTTCTCAGTGCCAGAGGAAGCAAAGCAGTCTCAGAGCATCCCTGAGCCACTGCCATGCTTCACTGTAGGCAGGTTGTTCTTTTCGGCATATGATTTCCAAAATGCCTGTGGCTTATTTATATGATTTTGAGCATATTGGAGCCAACTTTTTTGTGCTTTTGGGTCAGTAGTGGTGTATGCCTTGGAGTCCTGGCATGGAAACCTTCAGCATTTAGTCTGCACCTTACTGTGCAAAGTGAAACCTCAGTGCCTGTTGCCACCAAGTCTTGCTACAGGTCTCTTGTTTTTCAACACCTGCCTCCTCAGAAATCTGGTTGCAGCTGTTGATAGCTTCCGGTGTCTGCCATGTCCATGGAGAGTAGCCACTGTTCCTTTAACTATGAACTATGTTTCCAACAGTGTCTCTAGAAACATACAGTGCCTTCACTATATTTTGGATCCTTTTCCTTGTGTGTGAAAGGCAATGATCTCTTCTCTTAACTTTCTTGACAATTCTTTTGACTGAGCCATGTTTCTAACACGCAATCAGACATGACACTCCACAAACCCCTTAGCCAGTTCAGGTAATTGATGCACTGTATCTCAGAGGGAAGTGTCTGGAGAGAGGGAGGTCTGGGCATCTTTGCTTAGACTGCTGCCCCCGCGACCCGGCCCCGGATAAGCGGAAGAAAATGGATGGATGGATGTATCTCAGTCAAACCAGGTGCAACTAATGAAGCCCTGAATAGTTGCATCAGGTGTGGTTGAGACAACATCTGATTTACAAATGTCTGCTCTTATGAGGGATTCTGTTCAGGGGGTTGAATAATTTTGAGACTGCAGAAGTTAAAAGTTGCATTTTGTGTTGAATTTGGAGAAACCACTTGTTACATTAATTATTTCAAATGTTCTTATTTGATTTAATCATTGTAAACAGCTCAAAGTTTGTACATTTTGCCAATACACCTTCACTGGGGGTTGAATAATTTTGATTGCAACTGTAAATATTATATACTGTGCATATATGCTATCAATGACAGCATTTAGATACTGTAGATAATTGAACTGTGTGTGTTTGTGTGTGTGTCAACTTTCATTATTCTGCCTGTCAACCACTGACACATAAATGATGGAGATGATGCAAAAGTGAAGCCAAAGTATTGTAAATACAGCAGCTGCCATCTAGCTTTTTTGCAACCAGATTCTGCACTGTAGCAACCACAAGTGGAGTGACAGTATCAGGCCACCAATCAAAGCTTAAATATACCTCTTTTTAAATCATTTTTTAAAAACAACTTACCAGAGAAGTAACCAGTTGTAAACACATCAGCATGATAATATCTACCAAAAACCACAGAAATAACTTCTGGATAAAATGTATCTGATTTGTACTTTGAACTTTTAGTGTGGCTCATGTCCCATCCACTAACACGGAGGAGGCGGGACTCGTGACCTGTACTGCCACCAGCCACCTGGGAGCTCTTGGCCTGTCCGTTGTTTTTATAGTCGTTGCTGTCAGCTAAAGCCAAGTTGGAAAAACTATTTACAAATGCTACACATGGTGTCTTTAAATGACCTTATCTACAATATATCTACTGGAAAAATGTAAAACAGTAGGAACTGCTGTCATGACCTGAAGGTGTCCAGGCATTCAACAATGTGACAACAACAGGTTGTCATAGACCCCTGGTGGTCTACAAAGGCATGGCAGGTGGTCCCTGACCATGCGTTCAGTAATGTAGTTTCACTGTAGGCATACAATTTTTAAAACGCATTTCCATGTGTTAATTATAGTTGTGAATAATCAGATTCATGCAAATATAGAGAATTTTGAAAAACCAAAGTGACTTTCAGGATTTAAACAGTGTCCATCCAGTCTAGTCACCCCACTACAGTGGTCCTAAAGTTGTCAGAACGCTGGTCCCTGAGTCCAGTTAGTTGACAACTCCTGATTTAAGCAAATGCAGTTATTACCCTCTGATATGTATTTCATGGTTTCATGTGTTTGTTTTCTCAGCATTTTAAAATTTTAAGAACTATGTGTTTGAACCAAAAACAAAAGGAATGATTCTTTCAGTTGGCTCCAAATAAAAACATATTTGTCCTTAATTTTATCATGTTTTTTGTTTCATGTTGACCACCTCTTCATAGCTTCTGTTGTGCATTTTTCTCATTTGCCTCTTATTATTGCCATGAATTAGCATCTCCTGCCCTTTCAGACTCTGCCACTCTCACCTTCCCTGCAGTTACCTCAAGCTGTGCTCCAGCTGACTGTGCTATTGTGCTGCTTATTACATAGCGGAAAGGGAAACCATCTTAAATGGAGTGCAACCGGCACATAAGATTGCTGATATGAAGCTGATCTTCATGTGTTGATCATCTGAAAATAAAATCTGTGGTATTGCCCAAGCTCAACACAAAATTCCATCCATCTATTAACTATACCGCTTTTCCTCTGAAGGATCACAGGAGGGCTGGAGCTGATCATAGCTTACAGGAAGGGTACACACTGCCCAAGTCCCCAGTTTATTCAAGAAAATAGTTTTAAATAATATTCAAATGCCTAAGTGTGGGGTCAGTGTTGCCAAACTACGTACAGAATTAAACCTATGTTTAACAGGGGGGGGGTCAGTGTTGCCAAACTACGTACAGAATTAAACCTATGTTTAACAGTCTCTGCTGTGTGCAGTTGTTTTTTTGTTTATTTGCTACATAAACATTTGATTCATAAACAGAGTGATGTGGTGTATGCAATTAAGTGTAGTCAGGAGTGTAACGACTTGTACATTGGTGAAACCAAGCAGCCGCTGCACAAATGCATGGCCCAACACAGGAGGGCCAACTCCAGTGGACCAGAGTCAGCAGTCCACCTCCACCTGAAGGACAAAGGACATTCTTTTGAGGACAGTGAAGTCCAGATCCTCTCCAGAGAACATC